>NW_017670395.1:546758-586758 GCF_001879085.1 Nicotiana attenuata
ATGGAAAAGACAGATAAAGGAACAACCCACCGGAAGGGCATACCTCAAGGGGCACCAATCTCCCCCGGCAAAGATCTATCTGCGCGAAGCCGACCTATAGATAGAAAGAAAGATGCAGGAAAGGCAAATGAAAGAAGAAAGAAAAATTTGCTTTGGGAGTGTGAGATAGGCAGACGGGGAGTACGCAGCCGAACAACCGCTGGGGTTTCCAGCAGTGATAGCTGAACTAATCAGATGGGCCGCCCCAAACCTTACGCTGACATTTAAATCGGAAATCAACATTGGGTCCCGGCTATCCGAAAAACGCAGACTGAAGCGGAAGATCACAAAATGCAACACAACAAGGGGGTCGTTAGACCGTAGCTTGCGCGAAGGAAGAAGCTAATCAATCAGAATTGAGACAGGGAGGAGAGGCGAAAGAGAGATTTTCGAGCCTGCAAGCAGCAAGCAACAACGGCTTTTCAGCCGTTGCGCGCTAGCTTGTAGTTTAGGGGTATAGTAGGGGTGCCCCTTTCTCAAACTTTTCTATAATATAAGGTAAGCTTTTTGGAACCCTAGTTTTGGAGTTTTCCCCAACCAACCTATACCTTACTAATAAAAAGGGGCTTCCCTTTTTCAGCTGCATTGCACTGCCGCATAAACAATGGATCCGCTGGGCTGGATGAGCAACCTTCTATCTGGCCTCTGTACCAATAGTAGAGTGGCTTGCTACTTTCAATCAGAAAAGGAAGATTGAGCAAGGCAAAGGAGAAAGAAGTTGTCCCCTCTTCTCTGCCGCCGCCGCATATGTAGAAAAAGAAGGAGCGGAGAAGGAAGAACAACCGTTTGACTTTGGCACATGAGGTGGCGGGTTTGGCTAGGTAACATAATGGAAATGTATCGGACTGCAAATCCTGGAATGACGGTTCGACCCCGTCCTTGGCCTCGAGGAGTGGTGAGCAGCACGGAACTTGTTTCAATCAAATGGCATAGTATTAGGGTAGGAAGCTTCCCTTTGTTATAGAAATCCACAAACAACATTATGGAACTTCCAAACCAAAGAAATCCAAGATGAGAAGGAGCTTTTTACGTTACGCTTCAATAGAATGAATTCGGTAAGGGTAGAATAGGCCCTATGGTCGATCGAAGGTGCTGTCCATTTGAACTCACATCTATCTGACCTTCAATCCAGCCAGCTCATAACAAAATGTTAGACCAATCTCAGGGCTGACACAACCGAATTGGTTGAGGAAAAGGAAACCCCAGCGACCAAGCACTCCCGCCCCCAAAAGCAGAGACCGAATAACTGCCAGGTTGTCGAGGAAACGTCTGAAGAGGAGGCGGGCGCCCTCTAAGTTGACCACCCTACCCACTAATGGACTATGATGGGGGGGGGGGGGGAAGGCGAATGGGAACCGACCAAAAACCCTCTCTTTACTCAATGGATAACGCTTATTCTCTTTCAATCAACAAAATGAGAAATGGGGAGAAAGAAAAAAAAGAGGTCTTTATTGAAGAGGCTTTGCACCTGAAATAGGACTAATGCAGATCCAGAAGAATGGTCTGGGCTTTCGAAAAGATGAAGATGCAAGGGGTAAAGAGACATTCTTTTGAACAAGCAAGCTGACATTCGGATTCTAGCTCGCGCCCACTTAAAGCAGATGGAGATTCTCGGACGGGGAAAAGCGGCACTCGACATCTATTAAACAAGACCAAGAACAAAGCCATACCTTGCCCTCTGGAGAAAGTAGTGATGATTGCCATGAATGCTACCCTCGAGGACGTGTACAAGAAGGTCTTTGCTGATTCCTATCAACATGGTGCATCTCTTAGTAAATCTGTTGAAGTTTTTCTATGTAGGTTCGAATCCTGCCTCTCCCACTTGTTTGTTGTAGACTTCAGAGAAGAGAAAAGAGGCATTCGTCAGCGTAGGAAGGCAAACTGAGCGAAGCTCTTTCTTTTTTTTTGGCCGTGTCGTGAAGTGAAATTGTATCGTATGTTAGTAAGAGAGGTTGGCGAACTACTACGATCTATAGATTTCCCATCTATATCCAATCCCAACAAGAATAGAAGCGATTCGCTTCCGGCCTGTCTTGTAGTCGTAGTCTTTTAGGTTATGTAGTTGTCGGCCTTCCTACACGCATGCGTCCGCCAGAATGCCTCCTTGGTTCGGGATGAAGCCAAGCCGATACATACGATAGGAGAAGGAAAGACCCCCATTTCATAGCGCCTGGGGAACGCAAGTTTGATCGAGGATTGGAGAGGAGAGGTGGAAGAAAGGGCTCGGGATGGATTTAGGAGTCTTTGTGCGAGCTGTATGCGGTGAGAGTCGCACGTACGGTAACGAGGGGGGTTCGCGTCTATTCGTGTAGTGTGGTGCTTAGGCCTACCCACCCTATTTGTTCCATGATCTATGGGTCTACTGGACCTACCCACTTCGATCAATTAGCCAAGATTTTGACCGGATACGAAATCACTGGTGCTCGATCTAGTGGTATTTTTATGGGGATTCTATTTATCGCTGTAGGATCCCTATTCAAGATCATTGCAGTTCCTTTAGGGTGGGTGGTACCGCTCAGATTGCGGCCAATCTACCTAACCGCACGCGGGCCGGGCTTAGAGCGCGTGAAACTCATCACTACCTCGTAAGGGCGTTGAGACCATAGCATGTTACACGAAAGCGCCGTTTTCTCTGTAGTGTTGTCACACAGCTGCCCGCCTAGAAGAGCACCTCGCTCTGTAGTGTTGTCACACAAGATAAGCACGCTGCCCGCCTGCTGGCCGGCGATCGAGTATCTCGGTCACTGTCCNATTCCCCATCTCATTGGGGGCGGAAAACGAATCGACATCTCGATGTGATACAGCCCTTTCGATTTTAGTTGGGAAAGAACGGCGAAGTCCATCCGAACCGTCCAATGAAGAATAAGAGGAGAGCAAAGCGCCAATGGCGCGCGAAGCGCATGCGGAACGGGCACGGAGAAAAAGAAGTGTGGAGGAGAAGCAGCCGAGCTCATTCCCTTCGCTTCCTGGGCCCAAAGCAGTGCAGTCTTTCCTGGCCAAATCAAGGATTTGGGGCTTCTTGCTACGCTACAACACTATAAAAATCCATTTTGATTAGTAATATATATGAATAGAAAGATAGATCCATCCATCTATCCTATCCGATTTAGATTTTGATATCTAAAAAAGAATCGATTTCATTCAACGTTTGATTCAAAGAACTGCGCTTAGCCCCCCCGCTCATGAAACGGACTCTGCTGCAATGGATGGCAGAGGGTCCGGTAGTACCCGAACGCACTGGAGTGATCCAGTAGCCGGGAAGGGGCCGTAGAAGTGCCTACTACTACACCACACTACACTTGGCTCTACACATTTACAGAGCTAACCCCTGTCCAGTGCCTGGCAGAGCTAAGGGGGCGTTCAATCCTTACTCTTTATCCCCACTCTTCGCCCAGGCTAACGGGGCCGTTACTTATTCAGGGGGAGCCTCGAAAAGCACTGTTGAGAGGAAGATCCTTGGCCCCTCTTCATTCTCTACAGGGTTCCAAACCTTTCTTCAACATAGGTGACAACGAGCCAGGCAGAGATGGAAGAGATCAAACACGGGAATAAGAAGCAAGCTTGCCTTCCTTTTTGATCATTTTGATAGAGGGGGATGAAGAAAGTGGACAAAACAGACTCGCATTTGTCATCGGACAAATACAGGAAAAGAATCATATTGAAAACGCTCCTAACCCAACCCCTTCCTTCGTAGAGCCCGTGTATTGTAAGTGATCCGAACCTGCCCGGAGCGAGCCTCCCATAGAGGCAAGTGAAGTTGGTGAGCCGTATGATGGGCAACTATCTCCTGCGGTTCGGAGAGGACTCAGCTTTAGTTAGTACCCCCTTGGTTTCGGGGTGGACCTTTTCACTCTATTTTATTATATACGCTTAGCGAAAAGAATGTTTTTTGATACACCTAGGACATGGATTCTATATGAACCAATGGATCGTGAGAAGTCGTTACTACTAGCAATGACTTTCTCTTTCATTACTTCATTCTTTCCATATCCCTCTCCTTTGTTCTCAGTTACTCATCAAATGGCACTCAGTTCATATCTGTAAGTTCGATCATTGACAAGGTTCAAAGAAAGGGTGGGCCATTGACAAAGAATCGATGGGAAACCACAACGCTAGTAGATGGAGGGCCTCCGCTTTTCTTTTCATTAATGAAACCCGCCAATTATTATGAACTCAAATAAAAAAAGGGATTTAGAAGGCTTGTTCAAAAGAAAAAAAGACGTGGGTGGCATTATGACTGGGGTGTCAGTTAGAAAGGTTCTTACAATGTTCGTTCAATCAAGCAGCATTCTTTTTTTCTTAACTTAAGGAGAGGGAAGAGGGCTTTCTAAGAAGGGCTTGGGACCTATGAACAGAACAACACAACAAAATGATGAAATGAAGAAGAATGAACGGGAGGCATCGGAGGAAGGACTGACGAACTTCTTACTTGTGTTTGGTTAACTACTTTACTGACTTGGGTTTCTTTCTCGTAAGTGGTATACCTACACCCCGCACGCACACTCACTATATCTATATACGTATAAGTTTCTAGCCTTTCGAAAAAGCCCCTCTCCCTTCGTCTACGCGCTTCTGCATAGTATGTCGTTTATATGCTTCTTAATAAGTCAGAGGCCCCTCTTTTTTGTTCTTCTTTTGCTTGCGCACCAATCCGGGGGCTAAGGGAGCCAATTCTTAAGACTCAAGATGCAACTTACGGCAGTCTTTGATCTAGATATAAGGCTTCGAGCTGGTACAGAATACCCGGCTTTAGAGCTTGATGCAGTCAAACTTTACCCTATTTCAAGGTTGCCACTAAGCAACATTTTCTGATGATGGTGAAGAGTATTCTCCCACAATGTCTGTTGGCAGGTCGGCTTTCGGAGTTTGAGTCTCAAGCTAGGGATCACCACTTCCTTAAGCAGAAGCTCCGATATGAAATAGCAATCGTTATAGATAGACTTTGAGGTGCTTGAATAGCTGCAGCCTAGCCTTTTCGTTAACTGGATCTCCTACCTCCACTGTTAATAAGTGGCGGCAAGACTCGAATCCTGGACCTCTGCCTGATCTACTATGGTGAATTATGTGAACCACCTCATCTAAAAAACTTAGATATCAGAGAGGGAACACTTTTTATTTAGTTAATTATGTATTAACAGCTAGTACGTCGTTGCTGAGTTAGAATACCCCAAACAATGCCATTTGAACACTTGGTTAAAAAAGAATTTTGAATAAAGTCAAGCGCACCAACTGCGTGTGATAACTAGAAATTCACAATTATAAAGAGTCTCGAGTTTCCCATAGAAAGCATGTGGCTCAACAGTTTCATGATTTAGGCAGAGTTTTGGTTATGTCTATCTTATCCACCATATATAACAATGAACTTTGTCCAACACCATTAAATAGGATAGAGCAATGCTTAACTTGCAGTTCATGACACAATGGAGTATCTTAGACAAGATGAAATTGAGGATTTGTCATTGTCCCCTCCAGTTGTTGGCTCCATGCAGATTGTTGGAAGCAATGGCTTTGGCCATAACATAGAGTTCATGTCTCAAGCTTACCTCAGAAACAGAAGCTCTGAAATTGATATAGAGGTAGAGGATGATACATCAATTGCTGATAAAGATCAACCCCTCCCCATATTTCTCAAAGTACTTTTTTTTTCTCTAACCAATCTTTCATTTCTCAGAAATGTTTCAAAGAATCAAATTGTTGATATATGTTTCAGAGTTTTGGCTTCTGCCATTTAAATGGTCTTTGAATGCAGTTTGCAGATGTTGAGTACAAGGTGAAGATTAGCCAAGCTTCCTCCAACAATCCTGTCAAGGAAGTTGTATCAAAGGTAGCTTCCCAGTTTGAGCATGACAATTACAAGCAGATACTCAAGGGTATAACAGGAAGGGTGAAATTCTTGCCTTAATGGGGCCTTCTGGCAGTGGGAAAACAACCTTGTTAAAGATATTTGGAGGAAGATTGCAAGAAAATGTCAGAGGAACTGTCACATACAATGACATCCCATATAATACAGCTATCAATAGGAGGTATATTACCTATCCATCAATAATTCTTTTTTCCTTCTCTCTTTCTATTGCCTTAAAACCAAGAATATATAAAAGTCTTTCTTTCAATGTACATGATTTTGTATTAACTTCCATACCGAATTGAGCAATGTTGTGCTAGGTGGGTTTCGTGACACAAGATTATGTGCTTTTTCCACAATTGACTGTAGAGGAAACCTTAGTTTTTGTTGCATTCTTAAGACTTCCAAGCAAGATGAGTCGACGTCAGAAGTATGAAAGAGCTGAAGTGATTATTAAAGAATTAGGCCTGGAAAGGTATGTGAGCTACCTTTCCATGAACTTCCTTCTCGCCCTTGATTACAAAGCACCACAATCTAAAACTGCCAAAAGAAATTGAACATGATTGTTGCAATTGTTCATTCCTGAATTTCACAATCATAGATGTCGTCACACGAGAATAGGTGGAGGACTTATTAAAGGCATATCTAGGGGAGAGAGAAAAAGAACTAGCATGGGGTATGAAATCCTTGTTGATCCTTCTCTCCTCTTGCTCGACGAACCAACTTCAGGCCTTGATTCGTCCTCCGCAAGGAAGGAACGAGTCGGTTCCNTCGACGAAGGGAGGGAGGTGCGGCGGGGGAAGGAAAACGCTTTCGGAGATCGAGATTTTTGTTTCATCGAAAACGAAGAAGGCTGAGGATGGCCTACGGTGCGTCTTATCTGAAGGGAACATGCTTTTTTGACCGCCGTGGTATGATTTCCGGGCCCTCTCCTCATTCCGCCCTTCCTATTGGGATAGCTGCCTTCGGGCTTTGCCTGCCCTTTATAATTAAAAATTCCGGCTCGGCCCGGGAAAGCGCTGGCAACAACAGAAAGGAAGGGGTCCATGTAGCTGCTGTGTCCGCCCCCTTCTTAGTCAATGGGGCACAGCAGGTTCGACATCTACTACAAAAGAGAGAATCCACTTCAGATAACCACGTCTCTGCTAGGCAGCGTGTGGAATGGCCGAGAGCGGACCTTTTTGGATATATAATCCAAGTCGAGAGTAGAGTTATAGGAAAAGCCTTCTGATGGAAAACTACTTTCACGTTCGTTTCAGAGAGCACTTTTTTTGTTGAGAATTCCTCGTTCCCTTTCGTGTGAATTCCCCAGCGGCGAATTCAAAACTTGTGGGCCCCTATCTATTCCATCTCTCGAGCCCCGAAAAAAACCCCCTACCCTTTGGACTCCATATATCTTTTGACTCTATATATGTGGGCACCTGATATTTATGAGGGTTCACTCACCCCGGTTATAACATTCCTTTCTATTGCGCCTAAAATCTCTATTTCTGCTAATATTTCACGTGTTTCTATTTATGGTTCTAATGGAGCTACATTGCAACAAATCTTCTTTTTCTGCAGCATTGCTTCTATGATCTTAGGAGCACTGGCCGACATGGCCCAAACGAAAGTAAAAAGACTTCTAGCTCATAGTTCAATTGGACATGTAGGTTATATTCGTACTGGTTTCTCATGTGGAACCATAGAAGGAATTCAATCACTACTAATTGGTATCTTTATTTATGCATAAATGACGATAGATGCATTCGCCATAGTTTTAGCATTACGGCAAACCCGTGTCAAATATATAGCTGATTTGGGCGCTCTAGCCAAAACGAATCCTATTTTGGCTTTTACCTTCTCCATTACTATGTTCTCATACGCAGGAATACCCCCGTTAGCCGGATTTTGTAGCAAATTCTATTTGTTCTTCGCCGCTTTGGGTTGTGGGGCTTACTTCCTAGCCCCAGTGGGAGTAGTGACTAGATTTATAAGTCGTTGGGTGGCCGGAAGGTTGCCACGAGTAAGTAAGTTTGGGGGACCGAAGGCAGTTCTGCGTGCACCAGACACGTAGCTTACCGAATCAGTTGCGACACGGATGGGAATGCATGCTACGAAAGATAGGTTCGAGTCTGATACATCAACCGTCTACTCAATATCCTTGTACGAGTCCACAATGACTACACGAGATGAACCTTGGTTTGGTGAATTGAAGTTGGCCTTAGGTGTAATAGGACTCCCAGTTACTGCGCGCGATCGTATACTGAGGTGCTCCCCGCCGGCTGTTGGAACGACGCGAGCCGGGCCGGGGGCGGAAAACGAATCGACATCTCGATGTGATACAGCCCTTTGGATTTTAGTTGGGAAAGAACGACGAAGTCCATCTGAACCATCCAATGAAGAATAAGAGGAGATCAAAGTGCCAATGGCGCGCGAAGCGCATGCCAAACGGGCACGGAGAAAAAGAAGTGTGGAGGAGAAGCAGCCGAGCTCATTCCCTTCGCTTCTTGGGCCCAAAGCAGTGCAGTCTTTCTTGGCCAAATCAAGGATTTGGGGCTTCTTGCTACGCTACAACACTATAAAAATCCATTTTGATTAGTAATATATATGAATAGAAAGATAGATCCATCCATCTATCCTATCCGATTTAGATTTTGATATCTAAGAAAGAATCGATTTCATTCAACGTTTGATTCAAAGAACTACGCTTAGCCCCCTGCTCATAAAACGGCTCTGCTGCAATGGATGGCAGAGGGTCTGTAGTACCCGAAGCACTGGAGTGATCCAGTAGCCGGGAAGGGGCCTAGAAGTGCCTACTACTACACCACACTACACTTGGCTCTACACATTTACAGAGCTAACCCCTATCCAGTGCCTGGCAGAGCTAAGGGGGCTTCAATCCTTACTCTTTATCTCGATCTTCGCCTAGGCTAACGGGGCCTTACTTATTCAGAGGGATCCTCAAAAAGCACTATTGAGAGGAAGATCCTTGGCTCCTCTTCATTCTCTACAGGGTTCCAAACCTTTCTTCAACATAGGTGACAACGAGCCAGGTAGAGATGGAAGAGATCAAACACGGGAATAAGAAGCAAGCTCGCCTTCCTTTTTGATCATTTTGATAGAGGGGGATGGAGAAAGTGGACAAAACAGACTTGCATTTCTCATCGAACAAATACAGGAAAAGAATCATATTGAAAACGCTCCTAACCCAACCCCTTCCTTCGTAGAGCCCGTGTATTGTAAGTGATCCGAACCTGCCCGGAGCGAGCCTCCCATAGAGGCAAGTGAAGTTGGTGAGCTGTATGATGGGCAACTATCTCCTGCGGTTCGGAGAGGACTCAGCTGTTTGTTAGTACCCCCTTGGTTTTAGGGTGGACCTTTTCACTCTATTTTATTATATACGCTTAGCGAAAAGAATGTTTTTTGATACACCTAGGACATGGATTCTATATGAACCAATGGATCGTGACAAGTCGTTAGTACTAGCAATGACTTCCTCTTTCATTACTTCATTCTTTCCATATCCCTCTCCTTTGTTCACAGTTACTCATCAAATGGCACTCAGTTCATATCTTTAAGTTCGATCATTGACGAGGTTCAAAGAAAGGGTGGGCCATTGACAAAGAATCGATGGAAAACCACAATGCTAGCAGATGGCGGGCCTCCGCTTTTCTTTTCATTAATGAAATCCGCCAGTTATTATGAACTCAAATAAAAAAAATGGATTTAGAAGGCTTGTTCAAAAGAAAAAAAGACGTGGGTGGCATTATGACTGGGGTGTCAGTTAGAAAGGTTCTTACAATGTTCGTTCAATCAAGCAACATTATTTTTTTCTTAACTTAAGGAGAGGGAAGAGGGCTTTCTAAGAAGGGCTTGGGACCTATGAACAGAACAACACAACAAAATGATGAAATGAAGAAGAATGAACCGGAGGTATCGGAGGACGCACTGACGAACTTCTTACTTGTGTTTGGTTAACTAATTTACTGTCTTGGGGTTCTTTCTCGTCAGTGGTATACCTATACCCCACACGCACACTCACTATATCTATTTACGTAAAAGTTTCTAGCCTTTTAAAAAAGCCCCTCTCCTTACAGTCAAGTGGCTTTCAGCCCCTCTCCCTTCGTCTATGCGCTTCTGCTTAGTATGTCGTTTATATGCTTCTTAATAAGCCAGAGGCCCCTCTTTTTTGTTCTTCTTTTGCTTGCGCACCAATCCGGGGGCTAAGGGACCCAATTCGTAAGACTCAAGATACAACTTACGGTAGTCTTTGATCTAGTTATAAGGTTTCGAGCTGGTACAGAATACCCGGCTTTAGAGCTTGATGCAGTCAAACTTGACCCTATTTCAAGGTTGCCGCTAAGCAACATTTTCTGATGATGGTGAAGAGTATTCTGCCACAATGTCTGTTGGCAGGTCGGCTTCCGGAGTTTGAGTCTCAAGCTAGGGATCACCACTTCCTTTAGCAGAAGCTCCGATATGAAATAGCAATCGTTATAGATAGACTTTGAGATGCTTGAATAACTGTAGCCTAGCCTTTTCGTTAACTGGATCTCCTACCTCCACTGTTAATAAGTGGCGGCAAGACTCGAATCCTGGACCTCTGCCTGCTCTACTATGGTGAATTGTGTGAACCTTCTCATCTAAAAAACTTAGATATCAAAGAGGGAACACTTTGATTTTGTTAATTATGTATTAACAACTAGTATGTCGTTGCTGAGTTACAATACCCCAAACAGTGTCATTTGATCACTTGGTTAAAAAAGAATTTTGAAGAAAGTCAAGCGCACCAAGTGCGTGTGATAACTAGAAATTCACAATTAGAAAGAGTCTATAGTTTCCCATAGAAAGCATGTGGCTTAACAGTTTCAAGATTTCGGCAGAGTTTTGGTTATGTCTATCTTATCCACCATATATAACAATGAACTTTGTCCAACACCATTAAACAGGATAGAGCAACGCTTAACTTGCAGTTCAAGACACAATGGAGCATCTTAGACAAGATGAAATTGAGGATTTGTCTCCTCTCCAGCTGTTGGCTCCATGCAGATTGCTGGAAGCAATGGCTTTGGCCATAACATAGAGTTCATGTCTCAAGCTTACCTTAGAAACAGAAGCTTTGAAATTGATATAGAGGTAGAGGATGATACATCAATTGCTGATAAAGATAAACCCCTCCCCATATTTCTCAAGGTACGTTTTTTTTCTCTAACCAATCTTTCATTTCTCAGAAATGTTTCAAAGAATCAAATTGTTGATATATGTTTCAGAGTTTTGGCTTCTGCCATTTAAATGGTCTTCGAATGCAGTTCGCGGATGTTGAGTACAAGGTGAAGATTAGCCGAGCTTCCTCCAACAATCCTGTCAAGGCAGTTGTATCAAAGGTAGCTTCCCAGTTTGAGCATGACAATTACAAGCAGATACTCAAGGGTATAACATGAAGGGTGAAATTCTTGCTTTAATGGGGCCTTTCGGCAGTGGGAAAACAACCTTGTTAAAGATATTGGGAGGAAGATTGCAAGAAAATGTCAGAGGAACTGTCACATACAATGACATCCCATATAATACAGCTATCAATAGGAGGTATATTACCTATCCATCAATAATTCTTTTTTTCTTCTCTCTTTCTATTGCCTTAAAACCAAGAATATATAAAAGTCTTTCTTTCAATGTACATGATTTTATATTAACTTCCATACCGGATTGAGCAATGTTGTGCTAGGTGGGTTTCGTGACACAAGATGATGTGGTTTTTCCACAATTGACTGTAGAGGAAACCTTACTTTTTGCTGCATTCTTAAGACTTCCAAGCAAGATGAGTGGACGTCAGAAGTATGAAAGAGCTGAAGTGATTATTAAAGAATTAGGCCTGGAAAGGTATGTGAGCTTCCTTTCATGAACTTCTTTCTCGCCCTTGATTACAAAGCACCACAATCTAATACTGTCAAAAGAAATTGAACATGATTGTTGCAACTGTTCATTCCTAAATTTCACAATCATAGATGTCCTTACACGAGAATAGGTGTAGGACTTATTATAGGCATATCTGGGGGAGAGAGAAAAAGAACTAGCATAGGGTATGAAATCCTTGTTGATCCTTCTCTCTTCTTGCTCGACGAACCAACTTCAGGCCTTGATTCGTCCTCCGTAAGGAAGGAACGAGTCGGTTCCCCTTTCCGTCTTTCGGTAGCATAAAGAAAATAGATTCAAACTGACAAACCACCAAAAGAGTGAGAAAAAGGGGGCAAGCGCACATTAGGCCATGTGCAACAAACAAAGTACAAGGATAGCACCGTACCCTCATTGTCCTCAATCTTTGGCACATCTGGATCGGGATCGGCGGAAACTCACTCGGTCTGCGTGTCTACCGGGGCACCATACTTACTTTTTTCTTTATGATATAAGGAGTGCACGGAACTTCATAAAGAGTGAATAGAATTCACTCTTCCCTGGAACAACTGTAAAATAAACTCCATCTTAGTCTACCCGACTTTGACTTTGACTTGAAAGAGTAAGTTTTCGCCTCTGTTGTTGAAAATTCAGGACCCGACATGTTCAGAAGTGAATGTCTTTATGACAATTCGTCAAGTAAACCTACGCCCAAAGTTCTTACGTAGCCGGTCACCGTTTGGCTAAGATCCTTGATGACTGATTCATAAACCACTAACGCTTTTAGTCTTGTGTTAAGTGTTCGCATAGCGACTAAGGTCATAACAACTTGATGTCAGACTGTTCAACACGAGGGACATCTAACTCCTCTAACACAGATAACATAAAGACTTGGAATAGATGCTTAACATAACGACTCGTATGCTTTCACGAAAGATAGAGGAGCGACTCCGGAGAGAGACATCTAACAACTCGACTAGAGCGGATCCCGAGACTTCACCCCTTCCTTTAATCTGTTAGGCACTACATTCTATAAAAAGAAAGTGAAAATGAAAGGTAAACAAAAGAGAGAACAAATGCGACAGAAAGCTTCAGAGCTTCGCAAGCCTGAAATTGAGTGTCCTTGAATTGAGCCTGTTGTATCCTTCCCAACCCAAGACGACAAGGCGGTAACAGAACTACGGCAACTCCAGAATGCATCATGCAGTTTCTTTCAACGCATGGGTTATGGCCTAGGAGAACTTATGCGACTATTGGCGTTGGGGAAGCCATGCGTTAGGTAAACCAACCGCACATTTCAAGCGAAGGAGTGAAAGCTACTCAACTATAATGGTGTGAGAGGACCTACAACGAGTTGCGGTTGCTTCGCAAGCAATACTCGATGGTATAGCGCATGCGTCTCATCGTCTTGGGAGCACTCGTAGTTGTTTGTGTCGTTGCGTTAGGGCAATACAACTACGAGAATCAGTCGTCCTAACGCTACTGTCAAAGCTACTTACGTTGTCCTTATTACCACTCGTCGGGTAGTTGTTCCGTAACACCAGTAGTCGTTATAGCACTAGTCCTTTTTGTTCGGCGTTAGGGGGCCCCACGAGTCATCACTAGCGCCATCGGTTGTTTTGAGCACAGATCGGTCACACTACCGGTTGTTTGGAATGCTAAGGCTGAAAGGGAGGCGGTCGGGAACACTAAAGGCGCTTGCTCTGGGCGCTAGGGGCCGTTGCTCACGCAAGTGAAAGGTTCTTTTGGAGCACTAAGGGCGACTAGTGGTTGCTTCGCTCGACAAGACTGAAACCTTCGCTTGCACAACTAGAGTTGTTCCGGCACTTTGAGTTGTTACCAATAGTAGTGTAAACAACATCCCCGAAACTAGCTCATGCGATATCCCTCGGTGTCTTTATGGTAACCAGCATGCGTTAGGGAAAGAGTATAGCAAGCCGAAGGCGATCCCCATAACTACACGTGATGGGGATCGTTTGGCATAACGCTCTAACGCACGTCGTTATGGCGCTTTGGAACACTGCCGATCGCCACCTCTTGCAAGCAAGCGTCGGTCACAAATGGGAATAATCATACGCTATCATAGGCCCTTCTAATTTCTTTGGACATTCTCAATGCAGCATGCACTGATATCCGCCTAGCTACTTACTACTCTGCAACACTTAAAATAAAAAATGAAATGGAATTCAAATTGATCGAGAAAAAGAACCGCGCTAGTCGGAATTTGGGGAAAGATAGAGAGCTCTCTAGGCTCTCCTGATCAAATTGAGAGTTCGCTTTGCCAGTCCATGAATATGCCGCACCCAGCAGTTCGAGGAGTTGGCCATATACGGGTCAAAGCCCTGCCTCGAAAAAGTCAGGACTTTTGGGTAGATTCCAACATCCGACCCATCTCTTTCTACCGATTCCCCAGGTTATCGGAATCTCTGGTTCGATCAGGACCAGGAGTCCCATTCATTCATTTATGGGAGCGACTCTCTGTTCACATTCTCCACCGGGTCATCAAGTGATTAGCCAGCTCAATCCATTTTTCCATCCGATGATCTTCACCCTAGGACTGACTCTGTTCGACCTGCCTTAATTGCCTAGCTAATGCTACCGTCGCAAGCAACCTCTCAAAGAATAGGGAGTGAACGACCCTTCTATCTAGATCGGTGATTCCGTTCGGCCGAGCCAGCTATCGAAAGTCTTGCAAGCAACCTACACTAAGCTAAGCGAGCTAGAAGCTAAAGTTAATCTTTTTTGGCATCTTTTTCTTTGCTTTGACCGCGACTTTGTTTGGTCTTCCTCTTTCCTTCGGCCCATCTTTCAAAGCTAGCAAAAAGTTCGAGCCTTCGGGATCTCTCTTGAACGGCGGTCGGTCAGTCCTTTTCTTCTGTTGATGCTGAGACTGATGCTTTGACTGTCTCCCATATCATTCGATAATAAAGATCCACTACTTGCCTTGTCGACGCTAAACTCAGTACCTCGCTTCCTTACTAGTACACCTACTAGACCCATACTCATTACGAATATGTTCACCAGACATCTGACTTAGCAACCTTCTGCTTAGACTGGCAACGATAAGGAAGGAGATCTATGGATAATGGGATATAGAAGTCAGGTGCGACGGTCAGCTCAGTTAGAGTGGAAGCGGTCAGGCAAGGTTATCGTCAGACAATGTAGTGCAAGCGACGGGTAGCGCTTGCCATATGAAGAAGGCGACTACAATGGGCGACGAAGACGATGTGGGCTTGCCATATAGATGTAGCGCTTGCAAGGCAATTCAGACGATGTTAGCAAGATGTAGCGCTAGCTAGGTTAGGGTAGCGCTTGCCGGAAAGAAGCTAGCCAGAAAGCAGGTCAGGCAGGCGAGCGATAGTACAAGCAAGCTAACACGCGGGCGAGGTTGAAAGGGTCTTGCGCAACCTTCGGATTATCGCAAGCGCAACCTTTAACCCCTTCGTCGACAACTTCTCATTTGTTCGACTACTCGTGGGGCCTGCTGTGTTTAGGTATAAGAAGCCCCACCCAGAAAAAGAGTGTAAAGTAGTACACATGTTATATTCTGTCCCTTGTAAACGAAAGAGCTCATGCCATAAATTGCTAATGAAGACAGGGTCCCCAGTCGCTGACAATTGAGTGTGGCATTCCATGCAATGAATATATCAGTCAATGACGTTGCCAAGGTAGATGTTTTTCTTTGACTTTATAGATATTGCGTATAAAGAGATATATAGCCAGTCCTCTAGGGCGGCCGAGAGTGTTATGTAAAAAGGACCAAGGAGGATCCTATCCTAAAGGAGAAGGAGGAGGAGTAGGAGCTAGCTTTAGGGGCGGAATCGAAGCGATGAAATTAGTTCATGCCACGACGATCTATATGGAAGGGAAGTTTTGCTGATGCATTCCTCTTGAGAATGAAGAAGAAGAGAGATCCTCTTTTTAACAGGAAAATTTGGTCACGTAGATCTTCTATTTCGCCGGAATTCGTTGATTGCTCGGTACGAATTTACAATGAAAAACTCCTGTTCATTGTAAGATTACTGAAGGAAAGGTTGGTCATAAATTTGGAGAGTTTGCTTCTACACGGAAACGAAGACCTTCGAGAACAGATATTGGACCGGGAAGAAAAAAGGGGAAAAAGTAAAGTCTAAGCGCATATGGCACAAAAAGGAAATCCTATTTCAGTAAGACTTGATCTGAATCGTAGTTCTGATTCAAGTTGGTATAGTGAGGGCGACCGCGAAAGTCACCGAATGGGTCAGTCTTTTAGTTCTCCCAGATTAGAATATCAAAGGAGGACGTTGCAGATGCCCGGGGCAGACACGACTTCTTCTAAGGCTAGAAGACCACTGGAAGACACCCAGGACTATAGCATGTCGTGAAAGAAGCACACTGGACGGGCGTGCTTCGACCGTGTCTCCGGGCACAGTTGAACATAGATATCATGAACGCGAGGTGCAGGATACCAGGCCGAGAAACCCGGGCAACCATTCCCCTATGTGCCAATCGCTAGCGCATCTAGGGCCCCGGCGCCCAGCTCAGCTGGAGAGGCCTAGCCTGATCTGAGAAGTGCTAATTCGGTTCGGATAGACTTCATTCAAGAATGCCACCACCCCGGGAATCAATAAGAAAACAAGTGCCAAGTTTCAGATCAGTGAATAAACCGAAAGGAAAGAAGAGACCTTTCTCGCTCAGCGCCTAAAGCGCACTATGCTCCGCTTCAACAAATGAGAGTTTTTGGTGGAACCGGTGAACCACTCGTGCTGGTTAGATGCATGGGACAGAGGGCTCGTAGTACCTGCTAATGCGGCTACGCAGTGGAAGGGAAGGAGCCTAAATCGACCCCCTGCTTTTTTTCTTTGAAAAAAGCAGTAAGGAGTAAGTAGATTAAACTATCGGATGAGACTAAGCAGCTACCGACCGTTCCGACGCGCCCTTGACCTATTTTGATTAAGACCAAAAACCTATCTCTAAAGTGGAGCCTAGTTTAAGCTGTCAAACAAGTGATGATTGAATGAAAGAAAAACCACTAGTAGGGTTATGGATGGAGTCTCGCTCAGTAAAGTGAGTTGTAGGATTCGTAAAACAGGAAAAAAGCCTTTACTTTCAAATGACAACTGCTTCTTCCTGTTGCGAGGGCCTTGAACTAAACCGCCCCCCGCCCGATCAAGTACCTGTTGCTTCGTTGGTAGGCCTACTTAGGTTAGGGTTCCAAACCTCAGTTCTTACCAACCTGCGGTGTGTAATCTACATCTTTCTAGCTAGAACTCGGTCGAATAAGAATCATTGATTCCCTCTGCTGTCAATTTCTTATTCCTTCATTGATTTCGGCTGGTGCTCCTTTCTCATCTCAAACCATAACTACTCTGAACATTAGGGAAGATAAGGGATGACCGCCTGAGCGAAGCGACCGAAGGAACTTGACTTATCCGAACCGAACGATAGCGGCTTAAAGCGTTGCCTATCACGAACAGCCTTGCTCCTTGATCGGCAGGGAGGAGCATCTCAAAGTATTGGGCAAAGGATGTTGCGTTTTGACTTTGTCTCCCGGGATCCACCACAGGTTGGGTTTGAGAGCCGTGTGATGGGTGACTATCCAGCACGGTTTGGAGAGCACTTTTTGTCTGCGCTGGTGAATGGAAGCCCCCTATCAAGCAAGAAGGAAGCGGCTCTTCCCAGAATCTTTCTAAATCACTTCGTGTCAGCGGGGCCTTCAAGCATCCGAAATACGCCGGGATTGACAATGACATAGCGTTCCTGATAGAAAATGACAACTCCTTCAGAAAAACAAACTTATTCAAGTTCTTTTTCCTAAAGAAGTCCCGCTCCGACCGCCCGACGAGTCATCTACTTAAAAGGAACCTCCCCGCAGTCTGCCCTTCCTTGAATTATTCGGTCATGCAATACTTATTGAATACAAAGAACAAAATTCATTTCGACCCCGTCGTAGTTCTTAATCATTTCGTGGCACCGGGCGTGGCTGAAGCATCTATGATGGGGGGAGCTAATGCACAGGGAAGAAGCTTAGATAAAAGAATACGTTCTTGCATTGCTTTTTTTGTAGAAAGCTCGACCAGCGAGAAGAAGTGTTTGGCCGAAGCCAAAAAGAGGGTGACCTACTTTATTCGCCAAGCGAATGATCTTCGCTTCGCGGGAACAACAAAAACCACCATCTCACTCTTTCCTTTCTTCGGTGCTACCTTTTTTTTTCCAAGGGATGGGGTTGGGGGTGTATAATAACCTTTTTTTTTAGGATGCCCCGGAACAACTCCTAGGTCAATTAAGGATAAAATGTTGGAACCTCATGGGTAAGGATAAGGAAATGGAATTGATAGAGAAATTCATAGACCTAAATAGGATAGGAGAATTGATAAGGGGAATATAGATGATGATAGAGATCATACTGAGAAATAGAACAATTCCGTACTGGTACAACTATTATTTGAACGAAGTGAAAAAATGCGATCTTTGTTGTATAATAGAACAAACACTAATACCTTAATTGAATCGGTCAAGATCAAATCTGTTTATCAAAGTGATTCTCCGATTGCTCAAGATATCTCTTTTCAACCGAGGAACAGAACAAGATCATTTCATTCCATTTTTAGTAAAATAGTGAAGGATATTCCATTAATAATGAAATAAGGGGTGGAGGGGATCCGTATATGTTGTTCAGGTCGATTAGAAGGTGCATAAATAGCTAGAGCTGAATGCGGAAAGTATGAAAAAACATCTCGTAATGTATTTAACCAGAAAATAGATTATGCTCCTGCGGAAGTATCTACTCGTTACGGAATCTCAGGTGTCAAAGTGTGGAATTCATATAGTAAAAAAAAGGGACGTGCTATATCCGAAACGTACGAAATATAGTAAATATCGTAAAGGCAAATGTAGTGGGGTTGCAAACCGGACGGTACACAACTTGGTTTTGGATGATTGGCACTAAAAGTTGTAGAGTTGGTCGTCTTTCATATCGAGCCATTGAAGCAGCGCGTCGTGCTATAATCCGACATTCCATCGTGCTATGAGCGGACAATTCTGAAGAAATGGTAAGATATGGGTAAGAGTTCTCGCAGATATCACTATTACCGGGAAACCTACAGAAGTAAGAATGGGAAGAGGAAAGGGAAATCCTACGGGTTGGATTGCTCGTGTGTCCAGGGGACAAATCCTATTTGAAATGGATGGTGTGAGTTTGTCAAATGCTCGACAAGCCGCTACATTAGCGGCGCATAAACTATGTTCGTCAACCAAGTTTGTTTTGTGGTCGTAAGCTTATAAATCTGACCCAAATTCTCCATTTTGGTACACGCCAAAGCATTCCATTTCGGTGGATTGAAAGAGCCATCAATCACTATGATCTGTTTCTTAGAAAAGAAATTGCGTAAATTCTTCCTTTTTTTTCTCCCATGCTTTCCGTTGGTCAACAACCAACTAAAGTGCTCTATACTTCTTCACTACTCGTACATGGAAGGTGGAAGAAATGAAGTCTCTGTTTTTTTGGGGGGGGAGCAGAGCAGTCAAAGAATGAACCAAACCAAATGATTGTTCTAGAATGGCTATTCCTCACAATTGCTCCTTGTGATGCAGCGGAACCATGGTAATTAGGATCTCAAGACGCAGCAACACCTATAATGCAAGGAATAACAGACTTACATCACGATGTCTTTTTCTTCGTTATTCTGATTTTGGTTTTCGTATCATGGATCTTGGGTCGCGCTTTATGGCATTTCCACTATAAAAAAATCCAATCCCGCAAAGGATTGTTCATGGAACTACTATCGAGATTCTTCGGACCATATTTCCTAGTATCATCCTTATGTTCATTGCTATACCATCATTTGCTCTATTATACTTAGTGGACGAGGTAGTAGTAGATCCAGCCATTACTATAAAAGCTATTGGACATCAATGGTATCAGAGTGCGCCTCTTCACGAGGGTGATTAAAGTGCAACGAAATGCCTTAAAGTTGAATATGGTTCGCGAAGCATCTGGCTTACCGGTAATCTCCCATTCCCGCCGTCGAGAGACTTTAATAACTATAGCATGCAAGAAACGTGGAGTTGAGGTGGTTAGACCTATACCCCAAAATGCTCCCAGCATAGGAGCCTATGGTTCCATTCTTGTTGTTGCTGGACACGAGAAATAGATGCTCAGCCTGCAATGTCCGATAATGGCACTGAAGTAGTGAATCTATCGGCACTATAGTAGTGGTATACAACTTTGGACCTAACAGCCAGCCTAGTAACCTTTCGGAATAGGGGATCCCCATTGGCAACAACCACGGTAGTAGTTGCGGAACTACTGGGCCGGGAGAGGACAACCTCTTGTTCCCGCTCCTCTTTCTTCGCTTCGGGGACGGAGGTCCTACGGTAGGTAACACCAGGCACAAGCAAGTTGACCGAAGGGGACCAGCGCTTCTACTCCTCCACCGAGGAGCCGTTCTTGCGAGAAGCAATGGATGTCGTGAACGGTGGGAGGTCACAGAGAATTGACCTATTCATAGAGTGATCCTATGATCGATACAGGATATAGACTATCTCATTCTTTATTCTATTCTATTTCTGAAAGAAAAAAAAAGAAGGGTGACTCAACTTCTCAGCTAGAGTTGGTGGTGGGACCTGTTCGCATAATGCACGCTGGAACGTGGGAATTCGAGGTCTCATGAACTACTACTAAAAACCAACTTTGTTTTTTTTTGCTTGTGGACAAACGATATCTGGTCAGGCCTATGGCTGGATCCTTTTAGATCTACGGGCCGGCCGGCCCCGGCCGTTTACATGAGCATAGGGAATCTATACTCGAGCGTTCCACTGGGCCCCTGACAGGATAGGTGAGGAATCACTCTGGATCTTCTTTTTTTGGGCTACAACATCGCCGAGCCGACTAGCATCCCAATCCACTGTGCATTTTTCGAACAAAGAAGACGACTATAGGATCGAATTCGCTCTTCAAGAAACTGCTCGTCCCACACCTTCTGCCTGTCTCATATGTGTGGAACCTGGTCTTTTTCGGTTCCAGCCTCTCCCTTGAATACATAGGGTAGGTAGGGTTGGGTGAGAAATGGTTCCCTCTTGCCAATAAACTTTCCCCGGCCTTCGATTAACCTTACTCATAAAGGGTCTTACGGTCAGGAGAACTACCTAACTAAAGAAAAATAGTGTTCTTTCTAAGAGTAGGTGTGGAGAGCTTTTTGCGGGGAAACTTGCAAGTAGAGTTTGGGGGGAGGCGGGAGTCGACCCTACCTTATGAGTATTCGGACTATAACAGTACCGATGAACAGTCACTCACTTTTGAGAGTTATACGATTCTAGAAGATGATCCAGAATTGGGTCAATCACGTTTATTAGAAGTCGACAATAGAATGGTTGTACCAGCAAGAAGTTATATACGTTTTATTGTAACATCTGCTGATGTACCTCATAGTTGGGTTGTACCTTCCTTAGGTGTCAAATGTGATGCTATACCTGGTCGTTTAAATAAGACCTCTATTTCGGTAAAACGAGAAGGAGTTTACTACGGTCAGTGCAGTGAGATTTGTGGAACTAATCATGCCTTTATGCCTATCGTCATAGAAGCTGTTCCTAGGAAAGATTATGGGTCTCGGGTATCCAATCAATTAATGCCACAAACCGGGGAAGCTTAAGCGGAAGTGAAAGAGGAGGGTGAGGGAAACCACTAAATTGAGGGCCTCGCTCGCTCGCTCTAACGCTCATTTAGTAGACAGCAAGTGGAGTGCATAAGCCCCTTTAGAGATAGGGTGAGTACTACACGAGCTCGTAAGTAAAGTACGGAATGAGCCTTGTCTATGAAGCAGAGCGACCTTATCTTGCTTGCTTCTGGCGAAGCTTCTAGCTCTAAATAATTGGAATTCTGGTATGGCAGGAATACTGTCGACCATTACGAGCAATAGCGAAGCCAAGCCGTATAAAGGCGAGCAACCCTTATAGCAATAGCAAACCGCCTACTTATAGCCGGTCAGTCAATATCAGTAGGGGTCCTCTTGCCTAAAAAAAGGAGTCAGCCCAACATGGGTAATGATAGACAGACCAAAGACTTACGCAGTCGTTGCGTCCTTGCTTTGAGCACCGGCATAGTAGAATTCGAATCCGCTGGCTCAGATGAGTGGCTCTTGGCTTCGTAAACATATCTATGTTGTTACTTTCTCACTACCAATGAGTAGGCAGCTTTGGATGCTTATGGAGATATGGCTTTGGTAAAGATCTGCTTAGCGTGTGCTTTCTTGGGTGCTACTTAGAATAGAGATAGTCAGACTCTAACTTGAGAATGTTATAGCGCTGTGAAATAAGGACATTCTAATCGACCCGATTGGCTCTCGTTCTGGTTTGGCGGAAAGGTGAAAAGCACTAAATCTTTCTTCCTGGTTGGTGTACTAGCGCGAGGCGAATCCCAACCCCTTCGTTAGCTAGATTAGCTTTCATTCTTTTCAATCTATATCAGATCCTCCATTACTTTTTCGCCAATACCTTTTAGCTTTCCTTTAGCCGCTACTTTTTCCCAGTCCACGCCCAATCAGAGTAGTCAGTGTGCCTGCTCCGTCCTTCTTTGACGAAATGGATGTTGTAGGAGAGGTTGGGAATGAGGGACTTCGCTAAAGATGGTCTATCTGTGCGCGAGGAAGGTCTTTTTCCTTTCTCCTTCCATTGCTTGACTAGGTTTGCTTTGCAAGGAAGGGAAGGCATCCGTGCAGGTAGAAAAAGGCGGAGGTCAAGCTACAGGCACAAGGAGGTAAGGTATAGTAAGTTACTTTTTCGTCTTTTGCTTGTCATTGGATTGGAAGCCGCAGGCGATGCCTTCTTGCTTGTGTAGTTGGCCTTGCCTGCTTAGTGCGGAAGTGCGTAAAGCAGGCTCATTCTTTGGTTTATAAAGATCTTGTAGTAGCCGAAGGTAGTCCGCTTGTTAGATTGAATTGAATCTTCTATAACAACCGGGGCCTTATTAATTAAGAAACTTTATCAATAGTATAAGTGGACCTCTCAAAGGTATATGTAGACATTAGTCTTGCTGGTTCGGGCGGTAAGGCCCTGGGTAAGCTCAGGTTAGCCTGTCAGGGTGAATGTAGGTAGTGGATGTAGCTTTTCTTCTGAAGCGTCTTAGTTCGTAGCTGCCGAAGTGTAGCATTGAGGTGATGAGCGCACTAGCTAGGTGGAGTCTCGTTTCGGAACTACTTCTTTTCCTTTCTCTCTCTGCTATCCCATGCACTGAACTGTCAGTATCAAGACAAGTTCGGAACGTTGGCTGAGCGTAGACTAGTCTATTCAGGCAATCACAGGCTTGCTAAAGCTAAAAACGGAACTTAGCTTCTCACTGACTACATCAGAAGCAAAATCCTCAACTTCAAATACATTGCGAGCTGGAACGGGGTTGCCTTAGCTACTGTGGTGTACATATGCCAGGAATCACACCATAGCCGGAGTCGATCGAGTGAGGATAAACCTACCTACCTTGGGGAAGGGCCAGATCTTGATGTAGAAAGGAGCACTCAAGTTGAGGCGGAGAAGAAAGCTTACGATTCTGTTGGTGTTCAGTGAGATCTAACAATCGAAGCGGCTAAAAGAGCCTGCTTTGGTGACCCTACGAGGAAGTGTTGCTCATTAAAGTCAGCTTCAAACTTCTGGTAACCACTTATCCCAAGATAGGTGGGAAATTCATTCCGGATGGAACTAAACATTTCACATTTATTGGCTTCGGCGTATGTACATTTGGCAAAAGATTACTCTTCTTCAGGTGCAGATGAGGTTTATGGGGAAGAGGAGGCAAGGGCTGACGCTTAAGCATCGGCTAGTGGAACCACTCATGTCCTTCTTTCGTATCCGAGGCGGGCTCTTTACACATATGATATGGAGGTCTAGTAGGGTGAACAAGTAAGGTAAGGGCTCTTCGATTAGGCGAACCAGTCCAACTAGGACAAAATACAATCGTCCACTCCTTTTCACGGCTTTAGCAAAGCTTAGGTCCTCGGGTCCAAAACGAGCCTATCGGTCCAATCCCTATTCTCCTTCTATTATTCAATGAAAAAAGTAGAAATTCCCTTGGCCTCCTTCTTTATATCGATTCCACAACTCTTTATGGTTGGTATAGGCAAGGACTCATCTTTCAATGAATCCATTTTCCTCTCCTCCCCACTTCCACCTTCTTTGTATTGGTTTTTGTGGGAATGAGGTCGAAAGGAGCGAAGGGAAAGTGCCCGTCTTGACTGACCAACTTCTGGAATGTCCTTGCTTGGGTTAGTTCTTCAGGGGTCAAGTCTTTTGACAACTTGTTCTAGGGTTACCTTTCTTAGTCACGCATTTTCTTTTTGCTTTTTGATGGGTCTAGTCCCTTAGCCAATCAAACAAAACTTCCCCAATTGGCCTCTTCCTTCTTATTATTCTGTCGGGCCTAGGGTACTACGGCCTTTCTTATTCCACTTTCTCGAAATGTAGAGCAGCGAATCGAGAGTCTCTCGCTCTCTTCCCATTCCTTATTCTATGACCGATCTTCTTGAATTCAAAGCCGGTGCAAACGATCTCATAGGTGGATCACGGGAAATCACTCGAGATATGAAAGCATTAAGCAAGAAAAAGCTTTGACTAAAGAAGGCCGATTCCCCTAATCAATTAAAGGGCTATGGCTTTCGCGGGCAATCGCTTCTTCGAGACCAATTCCAACAATATCGAGATTGGAATGAAATTCTAGTTAGACCCCGGCCGCTTTCTTCGAACTAATTGATAGGCACTTAGTTTTCTATAGAACAAGCGGGCGATATGCAACATCAATAAAGGTAAAGAGGTAGTCACGGCTTGTGCTATAATGCACAAAAGCCCTCCACCCCACCAAAAAGTAAAGAACCCGTGGTGCCTGCTTGTGACACATAGGGCTTGCTTTTCGTGATTACTATGAAATAGATGGCGGACTCAATTCATCAGGAACTGGAAGGATGACATCTCTCTCAAAAAAAGGGAAATAAAAGACGAGAGAATCCTGCCTTTATTTTGACTACCCTAGGCTATAGGACTTGACAGACCACCTAAGAGGTCGGAAGAAGATTCTTGGAGACCACGTCAACCCTTGCTGAAAGGCGTATTAGGGACAAGCAAGGCATATAGCCCATAAAGAGGTGGAATCTATTCGTTCATACGCACACCGACTGGATCATCCACAACGAAGATAATACTCGAAAAAGGACTACGAGTCACGTTCTTTAAGCAATATTCTATTTTCCAGAGAGAAGAATGACCAAAAGTAGACCTGACCTGAACAAGTACATACGACCTTTCGTCTTGATTCATAATCAAGAAAGACGGGATCTAAAGGCATGCAATTCTTGATCTTTTTAGATTTCTGAAGGACATCGATCTTTCGCCTTGCGCATGGATATCTCTCTTTTCTTAGACTCCATAAGGAGAGAATAGTCCACTTGGGTGGAAGGGGAGGCCAGGTTTTATTTTACCTGGGCCAAAGACTGTCTCCTCTGCTCTTCCGGGAAAAGTCGCTTCCTTTTTCGGGGACTTTTCCGCAACTCCTTATCACTATTTCGCTTTTTATAAAGCATAGTGTCAGTCTCCCTTACTTTATAGGGTAGGAGAAGGTATCTCAAATCTTTCCACTGGAGAACCAAACCAGGACTAGGTTAGGGGCCTTCAAAAAGGGAAATCCCTCCTATCTTCTCCTTGTTGAAGAAGGGTTGACGTAATGGATAAGGTTCAGGAGACTACCGGAGCCGGAGTTCCAATTAGCAATAAGAGAAAAAGAAAAAAAAAAGTGAAATAAGCCTTAAAAGGCCAACCCCCGGGCATAGTTGGGCCAAGACTAACTGCGAGTTTAAAGTGGTTTACTATGTATATTTCAAGGGAAAACAGGTATAGGCATAAGCTTATGGGACTAATGCACGCCACCTTAAGCGGAATGGAGCAAGGAGTTATCCACTAAATGATAGAAAGGCTACATTCTCAAGGAGGAAGACTTCTTTCAATATAAAGCAAGGTGTAAGCAAGCTTCTTTCCGACCAGACTGACCTGGCAAAGAAGTATCTTCCTATAGATAGCTCCTTGCTTATAAAAAGATTTATAATGAGAATCAGCTGAAGCTTATTCAGGATTGATCTTTCTTATCCGAGAGTCTTATCAAACTCTCTGCCACTGTAGGTGCGACACAGGTAGTAGTGACTGAAAGAGCTGATGCGGCATGATCGCGATTATAAGCGTCCTATTTAGTTTAGGGATTTAGGGACTAGGCCTGTTGAGGAACTGAGATGATTCATCTTAGTCTTAGTATGTCGGGTATGTCTTTGGCCAAGCCCAGGGATTGACGAATCTATAGTGGCGGGTCTATCTTCTTCTGGAGGAGCTGCGGAGCTACTTTTTCTTTCTTTCATTCCATGTGTCTTGCTTGATTGGTTAAAGAGAGCGCTTTGATAAGACTGTTCCACAGAGAGTGTGGCTAAACACTTCTTCATCTTTCGGCCTTCAAAGGAATGGTCCGAACTGTGATCCCGATTAGATAGTTGCATTCTTCTCCTCTCTCTATTTTGGCTTGGGGCACTGTTAGGCTCATCTCTCTGAGTTCGTTGAACTCCTCCCAGGCGAATCAATAATGATTGTGGCTGGACTCCTCTATTCATATATCAATCTCGTTTATGAATGTTATGATGTCCAGGCATAGCCGGAACTCTTTCGTAGGCAGCTCTCGAGGCAGTGGCTTGAAACTAATCTCCCGCAGGACCTTCACCATGATCGGAGCTGAGATGATTCATACTAGCTTGGTTAGGTCAATATCTGTACCATCGCTTCTATTTGATGTAATATAGTATAGAGGCTGAAGGTGAGAAATCATCAATTAAAGTAGATGCAGCTTCCCTGGCTTAAAGGACGGAACTCCAGCAAGAAATCTATTGAAGAGTTGGCGCTGGGTTAGCCGAAAATCAAAGTTTATCCGGTCCCTGAAAAATTTGCTTTTTATGATTACATCGGCAATAATCCAGAAAAGGGTGGATTGTTCATAGCGGACTCAATGGAGTCAGTTATAGCATCCTGCTTCTTGTTACAAAAGAAATTTCATAAGAGAGATGAGGCAAAGAAGGAATTGATAGAGGTGCGTCGAGAAGTTCAATACCTTCTTGATCGAGAAAATGTCCTTGCTTGTACTTCTCTTTATTTTTCGAGATTGGGTTGGTGTTCAGTCTACTTCTAAATAAGTACTCCGCTTTGTTTAGTCTCTTTCTTCATGCAAGTCTACTAGTTGATCGAGAAAGCACCGCCCAAAGGGCCTCATAGAGGCAGTCACCGGTAGGCTCATCCCAAAGCTGAAATGAAGAAAGTAAAGTTCTTGCATTTTTCAACCATAAGGTTGGCTTTTCACTAGAAGCTCAGCCTAGAGTTGATCGACCAATTCCCCCGAGCTTAGGGGTCAATTACGGGGGAGTCGGAAACTATTCTTTCTTTTCTAAAGCGACATCCTCCCTTCTATCTATCTTTAATTGAATTATTGAGGTGCAATTTATTTGGAGGAGGTGGGTTCGAAAAGAAAAGCCATGTACTATTATATGGTGTAATTATAGATCTCATTCGTATTCCAATGGTTTGGGCTTAGATGTGGCCTTTCATTCCTTAGGGAGTGAGAGGGTAAAGGGGAAAGGGTGGGTGGCCCCCTACAAGTTCTTGAAGTCGGATGGAACGAAAGCGCATATAGGAAACGAAACTCAGACCTATGGTGCCATATAGGATAAGCATTTCCTGATCAGGTAAAGATTTCGAGATTAGAATTTAGTGAGGGCAGCGGTTCCTCCATAATAGCTATGAAAAAGGGAAGTGGAATTTCACCACGAAAGGTAAGGAAGAACTGTGGTTCAACTCCACAGCGTGGTTAGAGCAGCACCACAAGCCAATCAACCAACAAATAGATACGCTTCACAGAAGGAAGAGATAGAATCCAACTTTTGTTTGTTATCATGAGTGCAAGTTCCCAACATCGCTCCGGTTGGAATTAGAGACACTAAGTTCGTTTCGGTATGAGAAAATAACCAATCTTGAATAAGGGATAAGTCAGGCGTGTACAGACTACGGCATCGTTAAGCCCTATTAAGTGTGAAATGTGTTGTTTCAAAGTAGCTAAGGGATGTTTGGTCGGAGACCTGATCTTTGGTCATATAGCCGTGTGAGAAGTCTGGTACTCTATTAAGAAGAAAATTCCCTGATCGTTTGTCATATGCGCTGCCCATATCCTGAGCCTGCTTAGAAGGGACTCAATAACATAGATCTTCTTTGACACACAATATCTAGTTTCTACCAACCCAGATGTACCCGATTCAGTGATGACACTGACGGTACTATCCCATTTTTTTTTTGCTTAGGGCCTGATGCTTAGTTTCCTTCTAACTTAGTACTGATCTTTATTGTCCGATTTTCTTTCTTAGTGCTGACAACCTCGTATGCCGATCAACCAATGAAGCGGCAGAAGAACCTATTTGACAGTAATCTAGAAGGAACTTCAGAAAAAGACTGGAAATTAAGGAACGAAGTGCTCGACTGAACAAGCAACGGTTGACGAGATAGGGGCGCGCTAGCGCTCAAGCCTATTCTAATAAGGGCGTTAGCGCATCCGTTTTCTTGCTGGGGCGTAGCGGTTTGAAATTTGGAAAATATGGAGAGTTACAAAACGAACATGGTGCGGAGATTGGAGGTGTTGAAAAAAGGAGAATATTGAGATGTTGGAAGATTTTTTAATGAAGTTTCCATGATGCAACCGAGTTCCCACATTGATACAGCACAGCTACTTGAACGGTGAAGAAGCAGCTACCAAGTAGAGAAGAAAGAGAAAGAGTGAATGATGTCCGGGTTCTAGTCTTAAGCAAGACAGAAGTAGGGCTTTCAAGTGGGTAGTGAGTCCTAAGTCAGAGGGGAGAAGGTCGCAAGGGTTCTATCCTATGGTGATACGTTGGGCCTTTCGAACATTAGCTGCCCTTTCCAAGGTTTAAGCCTTAGCAATCTCAGTTTGCTGCTGCCAATCCTTAGCAAACTTGTAAGTAGAGGGGCTCCTTCCCGTGTAGCCGGCCACAACCGTGTGGGGAGCCAAAGCTTGCTGGCCTATCGCTAACCCGAACAGACAGATGCAGAGCTTTTTTGCAAGTTTTAGCAGAATTGTGCTACGTCCAGCAGCTGCACCCGGTTGGCAATCACAAAGTGCCTCACGGAGCGATACTCCTCCAATAACGCATTGATCCTTTTGGCCATCTGCCCTAACTGAAATGGGGATGAAGACTCGTGGAGAAGTTAAACTTTTATTTGACCCCAAGAGTTTGAATACTTCTTTCCAGAATCTTCCTGTGAACCTGAAACATTAAGTCATCCAGTCGTGTTGCGTCATGAGTCTACAAGCCTCATGTTAAGGAAGAAAGATGAGTTTCAATTTGGCATGGAAGCGAAGGAAGCATTTCATGAAATCAAGGACGAGCCCTATTTGCCTTTCGCCAAAGATTTTTTACTATTCAACTTCATCAAACAAACTGGAGTTAGGCCAACTTTCTTTTCTGGGTATGGCCACATCCGTAGGTGCCATATTTTTCCTTACGCTGGGTGGGTTCCATGGGTGTTGCTTGGATTTGGGCTGATTGTCATGTCCTTTCCTTGCGTTGATGAAGATTTTGACCTTGTTGGCCCAAAACGGTAGCATGGTCTTCTATTTATCGAGTAATTCTCCACCCGCGGTCATCAGCTCTACGGGACTTGCATACGAAGGGCTTGCGGGGTGAACGCCATTCTGTTGTACTGCTAACACTAGCTGTACTAGAGTAGTTTAGTAGCGCCTTTTGAATCAAAGAGGCTCACCCTTTCCGAAAGGCGAACAGCCTGCTTTGAAAGCAAATAAATAGCCCCCGCCTCTTTGAGTCGATGCGAGCCGGAAAGCGTACCGGCTGTTTGAGTCACGAAAGGAACAAGCAACAGATTGATTAAGCGCTAACGCGCTCAAGCCTATAGCATTAGCCTCACGCATCCGTTTTTTTTCTTGCTTAATCTTAATATTATTATAATAATATATATATAAACAAAGAAGAAAATCCCTTTTTTATCAAATTGTTCATTCCTAGGAAGAGAAAGAAGCAGATAGAGCAAGGGCCGCTACAATTGCTTTAGCGCTAGGTCTCTCGAGCCTTGCCTTTTTCCATGTCTCCCGAAGAAGATTAAGAGCTGAAAGAAAATTCCCAATTATCTGACACTGGATCAGTAGAAAAACCTTTGTCATTACAATAGGAAATAGATGCGAAGCTGTTCATTTATCCAGTTGAGACTGCAACAATTTCTTTTGCGGGAACCGAAACAAGAGTTTGAATAGGAGCTGTTGTCGATATTGGCAGCGTTTTTAGGGAGCTCTTTGGGAGAGAAATGACTGACGCGCTAGGAGTGGTCTTTAAGAGCCGGTTTTCGAGTCACCCAGTGAATTTACCAGCCCTGTTCGACTTCATCGCTACGCCCCTTACCTCTTCATTTGGAGCAGGTTGACTACAGAGGGTTCCCCCTAATTGAACTCAAGCTTCTTTTTATGCTATTTGGAGCGAAATTCACTATAACTAGAAGGAGTGAATAGCTCCAATTGCTTTAGTGAGTCTTAGGCCCCTAACTGGAAATACGCTATTTGGACTACAATGACTTTTGCACAAACACTTCTGGAAGCAGGGGCCGAAACAATGCTTTAGCGGTAGGAGCGGAATCCCCTTTTGATTTGGAAGGTTGATATAGCAGAAATTCAAGTTTTAGAACCCTCCCTATCGGTCCCAGAAACAGGCGTTCAAACGCGTTTTTATGGCCAATACTGAGATTCTTTAGTTCGACGACCCAGGATTTTTCTCGGAATGCTAAGATTGAGAACACTCCTAGCCCCATAGCTCTTTGACCTTCCCTCTGTTAAACAGCTCCGCGACTTGGGAATGAGCTTGCCCACTGCACACCGATTGATCCGATAAAGCAAAACAACCTGGCCCACAGCTCTTTGTGTTGGGGCTTGAGTCCCAGCTGAGATAACCATTTCATACCTCCCCTGATCCTTGAAATTGCCAGTTGCCAAGATTTGCTTGCTTGCCTTATACAGCTTAATCTGCAGGCGAAGCAGCAAATAGAGCTTTTGCGGCAGCAGGTCTCAAGGGAGACTAGCTCTACAGAGCCTTACTGCTTGGGATACTGTGCCATAAATTGGAATAGGTCCATACGATCGAATAGGGTCTCTGCCAACCAGTGAGGAGGGCTTTACGCCTGTCCTTGAAGGTTTTCAGTGCCAGTAAGGAAAATGACCTTCACGTTTGCGTCGCCCTTTAGAGAAATAATTACCTTTAGGTTAGCTTTCTTTCTCTGCTCTCATTGCCCCTCTTCTTATTTGTAAAGTGCCATTCTTTCCTCAGCGCAGTCTGGGCCTTTCTGAGTTAGGGAGGTTTCTTTCTCTCTCTTCGAAAAGTGCTTCTCTGCATTGTCTCTCTCCTTATTCCTTTATAGCAGTAGGGAAGATATAATAGTTGATGCTACGCTTGGGATAGGTTCCTCTTTGCTTAGCTTGGTCTATTCTGGCTAAGCATTCACGGTGCCATCCTCGTCTCTAGCTCCAACTGCATTGTGTGACTAGGCTGCTTCGGGAGATAGTAAGGTTGTTCCGCTTGGGTAGTAGCCCGTCAAAGAGTCTTTCTATCTACTAAAGCATATAAAGGAAAAGTCTAAGATGAGGCGAGCTTATAGGTGTATTCGGAATCGTGGAGTGCATTAGCTGTGATATACTCTATTAACAGAACAGCCACTCTTCGTATTGGCTAACATGATGGAGCCCCTGATTAGAGACTTGGCGAGGTTGTGATTGGATAGAATCGTCTTTCCTTTTGCTATAAGCCTCGGTCTGTGGAAGCCTTAGCGACTTGTTCGCTTGATGGGTTAAGTCTTTAGTGGATTAGTGTCAAGCTTTTCTTTGTTCCGTTTCTGCATTCCTGCATGACCTAAATTTCAGGTATGCCCTTTGCCCTAAAGGAACTCGCGTCCTTCTCTCGTGGCTTTAGGCGCTCAAGTTTCCGTCATTCATCTGGTGCTAACGGGTCACGTCGTCCACAGCCTCTTGCCCTACCCATGCTTTCCGCTTTCCTAGTATTACAGCCCTTCGTGTAGGAAGGTGTAGGAGCGAAGCCACTCTTGCCCCTTCTTCCACTAGTCTTAGAGCTAGGAACTGGGAAAGAGTAACCGAGAAAAGGCAAGAAAGAAGGAAGCTCTTAGCCCTCGTTTTGACATTAGTTACGGGCTTACATGCTTCTTTCCTTCCGCCATGAGTTCAACTCCCAGTCTCAGGTCAAATGCAGAAGAGAGACTTCGTACCTCGGGAAAAGAGTAAGCAACTTAAGACCGGAAGAGGTTGAGACCAGATAAGCGGCAAGAAGAGCATTTGAAATAGGAGAAGATTCTGTCACGTGCAACCTACTCTCTTCGCTCCCCTCCTCTTATCCTTCCTTTCTTTCATAAGGCAAGGCCTTTAGACTAGCCCTCTTCTGGAAAGAGATTTTATAGCACCGGAGTCGTTCAAAGAGCCCTTTTTTCTATTTTGTGCGTGTCAACTATTGATTCTATGCCATCAAAGCATGCTAACAGCAGAAATGCAAGTACATACAACTGCGGTAATGCCGCATCATTGATAAAGAACCTTGCCATCCCCAGCTTTGTCCCCTGCTTAAAGTTCATTGGCATATTCCCCTTCCCCTTCTATTCCCAAAAGCTGATTCAATAGGCTTCCTTTATTGATTCAAAAAGCTTCTTTCCCGCGATAATATTTGGACACTAAGGTTAGTTTTCATAGGGCGAAGCGGCGACCTCATTCATTCATTCTAACAACCAACTCATTGCCCTATTTTATCTAGTCTCTATAATTACCGAGACCCGTACATACAAAGATAGTTCTAGCTTATCTCCTTCTAAGGAAGTCTGAGCTTCTCCCCATGCTAAGAGCCTTTCTAAACTCTTGAACATAAGAGAGGCTTCTTTTCAAGGTGAGTAGAAATATCGTATAAAGAAAATGACAAAACAAATATCACACGGAGATCAGTGTACCCATATATTAATATGAAATCTCATTCTCATATATCATATCTATAAACGCTGATGCTCGAATCATCTCCGAACCGATTTAGCAAAGCGAAAGCCAATAGCTTCGCTATAGCGACTACGTTCCAGCTTAGATTTGGAAATCGAATCTCTCAGTCGGCGGGGGAATTCGGGACCCAGAGTTCTGTTCTCTCCCGTTGCAAGTCCATTTCAAATTCAAATGCCCTAAGCCCATACTTTACTTTCTTGTCCAGAACTAGAACAGCTACCTCGGCCTCACACCGAACAACACTCGACTTGATCCTTCTTTCTTTTCTCCTTCCACTCTTGCCTTGCCGCTGTTGTTGGTGAGTGAATAGCTATTAGTGCCTTTCTTAGTGGATTTACTGCTTTACCGCTTGACTTGCCTATCAACTGTTAGCCGTTTGCGCTAGTCTCCGTGCTATTGAATCAGAAGAAAAGAAGAGAAATGAAAGGAGCTCTTAGAAAGGTAACTGAATGCGTATCCGGTGTGGCACTTGACTTTCAGGAAGATAAGTGGGATATCGCTAAATGGAGTATACCTCTAGAAATAGAAATTCCTATTGAATGGACATATGTCTTCTTTAAGAAAGTAAGGTGCTAGGCGTAAGAGAAAGGACAACATGCCCCTAATCGGATTGAAGGCCAGACTGCACATTACATTCAGGCACGGAATCCACTATGATCGAATAAATCCATCCCTGGTTGCATATGGTTGACAGTTACACTCTAACAATCAGTTACTTGTGACTTCATAATCTTAAATAGAAGAGCTTATGTCAATGTTTCCCACATGCTCCACGTCTCATAACAATCGCAACCGCTTCAGCTCATGTTTAAGTTCCAGAGATACCCATTGCCAGTACGCTCCTTCAAACTTATCATACAGAGATGTTATTTCCTGTTCTCTCGGATGAGCTTGGGGCGAACAAGCATATTCTATTACAAGGTTTTAATAATAGTTATAAGCCCGTGCCTCTGCCAATTAAAACTTTTTGAATGTGGCTTCATCAGCGGCGCCAAAAGCAGCAGGTAACCATGCAAATCAAATGACGAGGAGCAACAAGAAGAAGGAAATAAAGACCTAGAGGGCCTAGATCAAGGTCAAGAAGTTAGCTCATTAGACGGATGGCTACCCAGGGAGCTGGTAGTAGATCTGTACTTAGCTCTTACTAAGCAGCCTCTAACCTAAATGAGTTCAGTTGCCTGGGTTAGTTCCTTAAGGATAGTGGGGGCCGAATCAACTGGGTCACAGGTAAAGAACCTCAACTTAAGAAAAAATCATAAGAGAAGAAAGCTGCTAGCAGAGGGTGGAGAAGTGCCACACCTTCGTGGATTGGTCGAGTGTAGCGTACTGATTTTTATTGAGATTGGGTTGGTGTTCAGTGTGGGCAGTCTCCTCTATCAAAATAGTAAGAGAAAAAGAAGGACTTATCTCAGATCTTTACCTTTCACATTTTAATTTCTCCTAATTTTAATTCTTCTCCTATGTTCTCAAAAACGCTTCCCTTTTTACTTGAATTTTCAGCAATCGTTTTTTCAACTATTTTAGCGATTATGATAGAGATAAAGCTCTTTAGATGGTGTTTTCTATTGTATAATTATTTATTGTTCGAGTTGGAGTTAGAAATACATCAGGATTTCGTGTGCTTACTTCTCTTTTTTCTTTGATGAATTGTTGTTAGAAACGGTAGACTGCGCAGGAAAGGATTCGGGTGGGGGAGCGTCTACCTCCTCTCCCAAGCTTGATGAATGGAAAATGGCGCTAGATCTACCGGATAATCAAGTTGTACCGGAATGTCTACGCTCCCATATTAAAGAAGAGAAAAGATACCTCTTTAATATCGGGCGAAAGACGACCCTTTCCGATGCTATGTTTGACAACTTTATTTCCCCCTTGGCCTTAGATGAGGCAAAAGTGGGTTTTGCAAAAGCTCTCCTTCAAAGAATAAATGAGCTTCAATTATTTCATTACAAGATGGGATTACATACCCTTTAAATTCTCCTCGAGAAAGGAGAAAGAAAGACTCTTTTGTATTGTCTGGGAATATGCGGACAAATTACCCAACGAATAATAGGTACCGACACCCCAGGCAGAGTTAGTGAGCCGTGTAATAGGCGACCATTTCGCACAGTTCGGGGGGCACTTGAGTTAGCCACTGGCGCCCGACAACGTCTTGACCCCCATCCAATTTTTGGGCCAATTCCCCCTTCGTACTACCAAAAAATGAGATTCTTGCCGAATCCGAGTTTGCTGCTCCAACCATTACCAAACTAATACCTATTCCGTTTAGTACTTCAGGTGCTTATGTTGCATATAATGTTAATCCCGTAGCGGATCAATTCCAACGAGCCTTTCAAACTAGTACTATTAGTAATCGACTCTATAGCTTCTTCAATAAACGCTGGTTTTTCGATCATGTTTTGAATGACTTTCTAGTCACATCGTTCCTGCGTTTCGGATATGAAGTCTCCTTCGAAGCTTTAGACAAAGGTACTACTGAGATATTGGGCCCTTATGGTATCTCGTACACATTCCGATGATTGGCCGAGCGAATATGTCAACTTCAAAGTGGATTTGTTGTGCGAAGAGTGCGTTATGACCTGTGGCCGCCTGCCTGGTAGGTGCGGCTCCTCCGTTGTGGGTAAACGGGAAACCCGACTCTACGAACCCAAGGAAAGGCTGCACAGCACCAGTAGGGGCGTTAAGACCGGAGCTTTTTATAGTGCTAGCAGGAATGCAAGTGAATGAATCCCATCCCCTAGCGAGTGAAGTACTTACGCCCCTTTAGAGATAGGGGCGAGCAAAAGAGCTCGTTCTCCAATTTTGAGATCCTTAGATTCGTAAGATGATAATAGAGTCCCTTTACTTTCTATTGTATTAGTCAAGCGCTAGTGCCCTACAACTAATATAGTATAGCAGAGCAGCTAGCTCCAAAGATTACCTGATTATAAAAATAAGTATTGTTAAAAAAGAGAAAGGTTAGGGGGCTGAGAAGCTCTTGCTTACTGCGTGCTGTCTACTACGCGAGCCTTCACTGCCCCGTTCTGTAACTTCCCTTCTTTCGTGCGTCCACGAGGCTGTAAAAAGAGAGAAAGGGGCGGCTATCTAGCGGGAGTCGTTTCGGTTGTATGCCACGAGGTCCCTATGGACAAGGGGATAAGTGAATCATCGCTTTTGGGCGCAGGCAGCCCTCTACCATCTATCCCATTGCATTCCATCGTCTCATATTGTACTGTGCCGTATCAGACCAGATAGATCTATTGAGTGAGAGAAAGGGAGAAAACTCTAATTGGATATTCTTTTTATATTGATAGGGATCCCCATTCATTCCTAGATTCCCGTCACTACGGACTAATTGTCCCTACCTAACTACATGGTAGTGGTATAGGGAGCGCAATTTCTAGAGCACGGGAGAATTAAGAGTAATGATTTCAGCAAGAGCAGCCAGACGAACTACTATAGTGAGTCTAGTGACTAGTAGAGTAGAGTTAAGTCAAAAGGTATGGTATAGCAGCCTTTCTGAGCGAGCCTTTGGGATCTCCTGTAAACCCCCATGATATGGTAAAGGGAGGATATTAGGGGAAGCAGTGAGTGAAGATTCCCCTGCAGAGAGCCGGATGAGGGGAGACCCTCACGTCGGGTTCGGAGGGCGGGGATATCCCAACCCTACTATCATTATGCCTTTGCAATGTTACTTGGTTCAACTCTATTTGTGACCTTTTCTCGTATGTGGGACTCTCTATCTTCTTGGGTAGATAATCGATCGTCTTTCATTTGGATAGTGAGTAGTTTTTATAATAATAAGTCAAGTCAATAATAATAGAACTGGAGGAGTGAAAGCCACTTGACTCTAAGGAAAGGAGCGAAAAGCCAGGATGGCTTGGTAAGCAAGCAATCCGTTATGTGGGCGCCAACTCCAAGTTCCTTCTCTTCTTTCTTTTTTCAAGTCACGATCAGAATGATGACATTCTTTTTTGCTTTAGAAAGGAGAAGGGAAAAGGCCAATTTGCACCACCATCCTTCCCCAAAGATTCGGTTAGTGTGCATAGACTTCTACTTTCCTTAGGCGACTTTCTTGCCTTACGAAAAGAAGTTCATTTCATTTTCCCGGGAATTTTGGAAAAAAGCCCCTTCCTCCTTGAAGGCGTAAGGAAGAGCCTATTCATGTGCAGTTGATTCTCGAACGAAGCGAAGAATGACAGCGGCTCTCTCTTCCCAGTAGCAGGCGAGGCAAAAAAGACCGCTAACGCCCCTTGCATTTCCCTCTTTGAGTTGGCCTATCAGAAAGAAAAAACGAGTGAATGCGCTAGATGTCTATCGTTTTTTCAAATTACTGGTACTGGCTTAGAGTGAGAACCCAGTCCATAGCTTTACTTACCAGTTATCTGTCGATTGCCTTCTCTCCCATTACCTTAAAGTTCAATCAGAAGCCTAGAAGAAAGACTGTACCTACCAATCCAATAAGCAGATAGAGTAGAAGAGAAGGCCCGGAACAAGGTTGACTGAGACTGCCAACTGCAAGAGAAGAGAGAAAGCAAGCCGGAAACTTCTAACTTCATTACCGGACAGAATGCCTTCCTCTGATTCCTGGAATGAGAGTGAGCTTGCTTCTTCAATGCCGTAGTCTTAGTCTAGGAATGCGCTAGTAAACTGTAGCGAAATCACTGGAAATGAGAGAGATGTGAGTGTCAATCATTCTGTCAGCATGCTCAAAGAGTGCTTTCCAGAAGATGGAGAAGGAGAGAATGCACTTACAGCCTCTCTCTCATATTCACCTGCCAAGGCATGACATAGATAGTAGACAGTCAGCTCTCTTACAGCCAGTTACTGCGATTGATTGGGGAGAGAGTGCTAGTCTAACTGCCGGTACGGGTATGCTAATAGATAGAGGATCTTCCAGTCCTAGAATAAGAAAGTAGCTTGTCTGCCGTACTGGCTGCTTCATTGAATGTGTCGATCTGCATTCTATATAAGGAGTTGATTTGCATCCTTGTCTGGCAGTTAGCTAAGCGAGAAGCTGTGATCGAGGAAGCCCCGCCCAGTAGTGCCTCTACTCTACTAGTCCTAGTACTAGATACTAGATAGACAGGCCGGTCACCGGTGGCATAAGATCCTTCTCTGCTTGTCTAACTCAAGCCAGATAGCAGCAATCACTCGAAATAGTCATATGCGGAACACATGCAAGTCCAGATTGAAAGATAAGGAAGGCAAGTCAAAGCGGAAAGAAAGCCTTAGCCGGAGCAGTAGCCAGAGAAGCAAGAGCAGCAAGGCAAAAAGTGGTCTCAGGCATTCCAACTGCATGAACGTAAATCTTATCTATGTCACAGGTTTGATGATCGCTAACGCACACAAAACCAATCTCATAACTTTTTTTGCAGGCAAAAGGAAAGAGAAAACGAGCGAAACGAAGCGGAGCGAGGGGGAGGGAGGATCTACTTGGAATTGGCTGTCAGTGAATCCCAAGTATGACATAGATAGAAGAAAGAAAATCTCTTACATGCCGAAGGTACATCTGAGACCTTCCTTCCAAGCAACTATGACAGATAGACAGATGCGAGTGTACTTCAGGAAACTAGCAGGCCTTGCCATTCGGATGAAAGGAATATCATCCTAATGAAAGCCTGATTCTTCCCTTATCAATGTTTGAGATGCCTGGTTGTTCCAATTTCCCTAGTTGACAATATGACTTTTATGCCTGGTGGCAACTCGGATCTTATGTTCTTTAGATGGCCAGCTTATCTGCCAGTTGTCTGGCTGTAAAAGGAAGAGGTAAGTTCACAACTCTGAAAGCCGAAGACGAAGCGAGGAAGGCAGCTACAGATCAGTAGATAAGGAAGAGATTTAGACAACTTAATTAACCTACCGGACCCTAAAGAAAGGGTACCACTTATTCTGAAACTAGAAACTTGCCGGTTTCCTAGCGAAACACGATGCTACTTTAACGCAAGGGCCGGCGTCCATCATTGAAAGTGGCATCGCTGTTTGCGCGCATTGGAGAAAGTGCTCTGCTAGTGAAATCGGTCCATTGACACCTATAATTGTTTCAACCAAGGCCGAGAACTCTTCTCGAATTTTTGGATGCACTCTCGCTTTAATAGCTGAAACCTCTATGTGGAAAAGTTTCTCATTGCGAAATGAATGGCATTCTAGAAGCTCTCACTCAAACAAGGGCTTCCTATACTGTACTAAACAGAATCAGTGGAGATAGAGCATGTCCCCCTCCTGGCGTTCCCTTAGCGGGGGAACTTTCAATAGCGATTATTGCTCCTTATGCCTGGTTCTGCTCAACTCTCCCTTTAGAGCTACCCTTGCCTGAAAGCGGAAGAGGTAGCTTACTAACCTACTTGAGTAAGTAGTCTTGTCCGAAAGCCTCAGGCGAAAAGACAGCTTAAAAGTAACAAGGTTCTGAAAGAAAGACAAGCCTTAAGGCAACTAAAGCTAGGAAGGTAGGTTAAAGTTACTAGTCTTTCTTATCCAAAAGCAAGCAAGACAACAAGGGAGGTTTTAGGCAACTCGCTGGTTTCGAGATGGGTTTCCTTGCAGGTGTGTCCACTTGTTTTCCTATTCAAGTTCTGGTTCCAATTTCAGAAAGTTCAGATTCTTATTGCCACTACTTAGCATACACTGGTTAAAAGGTTAAATGGTTCATTTTTCTTAACTTCAGAGAGTGAACGGATGGCAAGTGACTTTGATCTCATGCTGGCCTTTACTTCGGCTACTAATAAGGGGGTTGGGGTTTGACAAATCAAGACTGGGGCTTCGTTTAGCCTCCTATGTAGTAAGAAAAACTCTGAGTTTGACGTTGAATAGCCATAGTGAGTTCATCACAAGTGGCATAAGTAGAGGAGGCATATGCGATGGGGAGAAATTCAATTTACCTCACTTCTTACAATTCCAGTTGAACCCGCAACAAAGCCAGTGTTGCTTTCGTGGGATCAACTGCTCATTTTCGATATAGAACTGGATAATCAAACACAACGTCTTTTTTTTGGAATCGAGGGAGATGATATGCTGAAACGGGTGCTAGCTTGAAAACCGCCGCAGAATGAAGCAACACTGTCGGTTGAAGCCTCACCGGGCTTTCATAAATCAGTCTCTCAACAATCAGTATTTCTTATGAATAGTAGGGCACTGAGGAAGAACTTATCGACGACAAAAAAGACGAGGTTTCTGTTGGAGGG
>NW_017670395.1:599258-619519 GCF_001879085.1 Nicotiana attenuata
AGAAAAACATCGTCTAGGCGTTCCCTGTTGCTCCGATCTCCCCTACGCTTAGGACGTTGTCTGGGCCAAGAGCCATAGTTAGTTGTTGTTTCCATTTGGTTGTTTCTTCCTCGTTGTTGATACCGGCAAGACCCAGCGAGATGATGTCTGCTGGTTGGTAGTGAGAGGACTCTTAGTACCTGCATACCCAAAAGAGGGCGCTGGTTAAAAAACAATCATTTGATTTTCTTTCTTGCTCTCCTTTAGCAGCGGGAAAGGAGTCTATCTATCTACCTAGCTTTGGTAGATTTCCCCTAATGCAATCCACGAATCCCTTGGTGGATAAGTCCGACGACTCATCAGCAGTGCGGAATTGAGTTTCTTGTCTGGTGGATCTGATCTATAGTTAGGGGGCAATACATACAAAAAGGTTCGAAAAAGGAAGGCACATAAGAGTATATAACCAACCTACCCTTTTGTATAACCTATTCACAATAGTGAAGCGGTTGGATGCATAAGGGAAGTGCACGTTTGTGAGACCTTAGTCGGGATGCATAGGTGAGTCAACCTACGAGCACGGAAGAGCATGGTACCGCTACCCCTCTCTAAGTAAAGGTAAGATTCTTAGCCCTGTAGATGACTCCATCTAAAATACAATAGGGACAGCCGTTTTCAGCTGCTCGTTTCGTATCTTGAAGAAAGAGTAGGCTTAAGTAATATAATAGGGGTCAGGTCAATAATAGCTATGCTATTGCCCTACTGATTTAAGGCCTCCGCCCGATCCCGAATGCACATTTTTTTGGGTTCATCTTCAATTGATGTTTTCTTAACCTTTCGAAGACCTTGCGTAAATTTTTGATGTGGTCGGTTCTTTCTTTTGAAAAGACTACCAAATCGTCCACGTAAGGTTCGCATATGTTATGTAGGAGGTAACTGATAATTTGTGTCATCGCTCTTTGATATGTTGCACTTTCTTTTTTTTTTTTGAACATATCGTAGTAAGGAAAGGAAGTGAGGGCACTCATTCGAATCGAATAGCTGAAACTACTATAACTCCTATTTTTCTGCTTTAAGAGAAGCCTTCTAGCTCGTTTTAAAGCATTGAAGAGAGAGATAGGACATTCTAAAGATAGTTGTTGAGGAAGCATCTGATTTCTAACTACGAGTCCGTTATCAAGCTAACTGAATGCCTACCTACTGCTAGTTCTGTTCCACTATCTGCTCTTACTGCTCTTACTGCTCGTGTGACAATCTGAGTAGATGGTGCTCTCTTTCCTCTTGTTTTTGGGGTTCATAACTGGTGCTATTGAATCTGCAATTAAGGGAATGTCACAAGTTCTTGGAATAAGAGCTCTGGGACTTCATGGCTTTGAGGGAGGTTTAGCCTAGCCCTAAGCCTTTTCGGAATAGAATGCTTCTTTGACAGAGATTCAAGCAAGAAGGAGGAAGGCCCTCTTTTCGCCAATGGATCACTTAGTCTGAATAAGCGGGCTTAGGTTGATGCGAAATAAGCCATTTTCCCCTGTTTCACTTGAAAGGTGTCGAAGGAATAGGCACATTTAGAGCTGTGGGACTTGAAGGAATAGAATGCCCTGTTAGAATGGGCAGGGACAGTCGATCATTGCTTGCCGCGGTTCGAACCCTTAGTATTGATCTAGGCTTTAAAAAAAATTAAAAGAATCAATTTTCCAGAAAAATGTCATTCTGCGGTCCAGAATGCGGTCGCAGATCTAGTATGCGGACTGCATTCCTACCGCATAGTAAAACAGTGGTCAGTCAAATTTGAGGTAAAAAATACGGGCTATTATGCGATCGCATAACCAATATGCGGACCGCATTTCTGCCGCATAAATTCCTCAAGGATTTGTGAAGGTCAGTTCTGCGGTGCATAATGCGACCGCATAATAGGAATGCGGACCGCATTCCTGTCGCAGACCCCTCAGAGTTTTGGGGCACTTCTGCGGCCAAATTTGTGGACCGCATTTTGATTCTGCGATCTCAGAATGCGACCGCAGATCATGCTCGGGCTTCTATTTTTCTAAATTTTAAAACCTGACCCCTTTGTAATAAAACACCCAACCCCTCACTCCTTAACGATCTTCTGCACAAAATAAGAGAGAGGAAGAGAGGGTCTTGAGAGAGAAAGTCATCTTCTCAAAAAATTTGATTCTTCAAAACTATCCGGGCCGGGAAATTTCAAGCTTATCTTCATCCCCCTTTTCTTGCAGGTAAAATACCTAACCCTTTTCATTGGATTTCTGGTTTTAACTACGGGGGGGGGGGGGAGTCTCATGCATTGGTTCTTGGAAATAATGGTTGAACTCATACATGCATGCCTTTCCATAACCTAAAACCTAGTGGGAGTAATTGGGTGGGAGCAAAGACTTGTGCAAAGAAGGGGTTAATAGCCTAAATATGATCGGGTAGTGATTTTGAACCTTGAATTCTAAGCTATGTGTATTAATTTGTGCACTATATTCACGTTGCTAGATTTTTGGTGAATTGGAAGTAGAAATTAAAAAGGAATTCAGCTCCGGGTATGTATGGCTAACTTTAACCTTTGTAAAATCGCCATGTTTGGTGTCCAAATACTTGGTATGTGATATTTTCATGGATTAGTTGTGAAGTTAAACTCCTTTGAGTAGCATGTGTTTACTTGTGTGAACCATTTGTGAATTCGTGTAAATATTGTGCCTTAAACGTTGTTGGTTAAAACGTCCGATATGATTGTGCAAGTAAATAGCAATAAACCAAGTTGTGATTGCGAACGTGTTATGTGGTAAGAAATGTGGAATAAATGATGGAAAGGAATCGAAATTGGTGAAATTGAGATAACTTTGGTAACATCCTTTGTGGCTAGTTGTGGAAAATTATTGTTGTGATTTAAATGGTACAACGGGCTGTTGAAAAAGATGGAAGTGGCATTGATAGTCATATAAACCCTCTGTGAGTTGTGTTGTTGTTCCTTGAGATGCGTTGCTGTTGTTATTGTGATTTGTTGTTGTTGTTCCTGAAACTTGTTGCTGGTCTCCTTGTAAATTGTTGTTGTTGTGGTATTGTTTGTGAATTGTGACTGCTCGGTAGGATCGAGTTGCGCGCCGCAACACGAAGTAATAAGGTATGGGTTGTGGTGATAAGGGTGGCCGAAGTAATAAGGGTGGAAAGTGATCGATATCACTATTGAAATGAAATACGAGAACATTCTGAAATTGAAAATGTGGAAATGATGATGGGGAAAAGGAGAGATTGTCAACTTGTTTGCCTTGATTGTTTTCCTTGTGCGTTCAATTGTTGTTTCCCTCTATTCTTTGATACTTGTGTATGGTTTGAGGTTACTCAGGGTAAAGTTTGTTATACATACCAATACAATTCAAATGTACTAACGTCCCATTTGCCGGGGGCGCTACATTCGTGTTATGATTGTAGGTGGATCCGTAGCAGGTGCTCCAGCCCACCGATCGTAGCTCCCCCTTCGTCTTCCATCAGCTTTTTGGTGAGCCCCTTTCCTCTCGGGGCCCTGTGTGGCTCAGGCCGCTTTGTTTCCGAAATTTTATTTTTATTTTGTGTAAGGTATAGCCGGAGCCTTGTTACCGGCAAATACTGTATTATCCTGTTGTACTTTTAGAGGCTCCGTAGACAGTAGATGTGGGTTAAGAACTCGAGTAAATCTATGTTCATGTGTTGGGCAAAGAATTCGAAATTTCATTAACTATTATGTACGTATGTATGTTTTGCAAAAAGGTGTTCTAAATTAATTATATGGCTAACTCTTTGAATATTGAGTAAGGAAAACATGGGGTAACACGTGGGTTAGGAAAGGCACCCAGGTCCGCTTGACTGGGGGCTACCCGGTCGGGCGCCGGTCATGTCCCTCGAATTTGGGGCGTGACATTATTAATGGAAAGAGCCGAATAGACAAAGGGTTTACATGACCGCTCGCTTTGGACAAGATGCCATAGTATAAGAAGAAGGCCTTTGTTTGCAAAGATGACTTTCCTGCTTTACTTTGTGAGGGAGGTTTGTGCACATGAATTAATAGTTGGTAACTAGGCCTGATAGCATCTTTGCTAGTCTTGCCGGACTAGGAGCTCTACTAGGCTTGACCATGGGAAATTGCTTGATTTATGAAAGAAAGAATGACGTAGGTAGATAGAAGTAGTAGGAGTTCCCGTCGAAGGGCAAATGGTTCATTTAGAAAAGATCCGATACCAAGTGAATGAAGAAAAAAGGCTCTATTCTTGTGTAGTGATTCCTTTCATTCGTTCAAGGTCCCATCTCTATCTGTGATAGAGAATCTTCTCTCTCACTATAAAGTATATGTGTATATATACTTTAACATAGCCGACCTGGACGTCCACGACCCTGAGTACCATGAGGAACTGCTCTAACTGGCTATGCTGGAGGAGGTGCGGTAACCATAGTACCCTGCTGCTGCGTGCCTGTCTGACCAGTACCACTATCTCGAGGGCAAAACCTCGTAATATGACCAACCTCTCTGCAAGTGTAGCAACTTTGAGATGTACCCCAACACTCGCCACGATGAGTGCGGCCACAAGTAGAACATGAACGTGACTCAGATCCACCTCTCTATCTCTGAGTCTGCTGCTGGCCCTGCTGGGCTGGGGGTGCCTCGGAAGTAACCTGAAGTGCTATCTGAGTAGGTCTAGACTGACCACGACCATGCTTGCCCTTGCTCCCAGATGGAGCACCACTCTGTCCTCCTGTAGTCTTGACCTCTTGCTCTCCCTCTCGGCTATGTCCCGCCTCTTAGATGCCTTGCACCTAAGGGTGGTATCCAACACGTCGGCATAAGAACCGGTCCGAACAATCCCAACAATTGCCATACGGTAAGCCCACCTTTTCTTGCCCAAAAAAAAATGAAGCTTAGAACTGCCAGAGCCAATTATTGTGCTTCTTAACCCTGTTTTCATGATACTCTCACATTAAACCCTACTGTTCCTTAAGGTAACGGAAAGCAAAACTGAATTCCTAAGGTGGAGAGCAAAAGCAATAAAGAAAATAAGTTAAAGAACATTTCAAATGCGTCGACATAAATATGACTGATTCTGTGTCAATACATTGTAAATTTTTTCAAGTTCTACTTTGACAAATAGCTCAATCAATAGCCGACTGTTTATCCAAAAAGGATTCAGATGAAAAATTATATTACCTTATTTTGATTTCTGGTCTACTGGAAATATAGTTGATAGTATAGCTTCAAAGTGGAATTGATGTGCACCCAATTCCACGGACATTGTTGATATAGTTTGCTACTACTTGTGTAGCTTGTTTTTTAGTGCCGCTTACTCTACTCTATTGGGAAATTTTAGAGTCTTTATTGATGTTTCCTTGACAGGATTAGAATAGATTCATACTCAACATGACAATGATGAAAATATCTTTGTGAAATTTCTGCAATTTCTTGAAATCTTTGAATGAATCTTCATTTTGGACAGTTCTTAGGCTACCCTAACAAACGTGTGGGAATGAAGCTACTACTATCTTTTTTATGTTTAGCATCAGCCATACCTCTTTATGATATGTCCACCCTAAAAATCTGCAAGAAGTTTCTCATTTCTTTTGAACTCAGCTCTTCATTTTTGTTTCGCAGTTTGTTGTCTTTATATTTTTACAGGAGTTAGGCCTCTCAATATATTTGGTTTACAATCTTCCGGAGTGCGTGGTAAATATTGGATTCAAAGTCATTGGGTTCTGCTATTCGTATATGTACGATCTTTTCTACACGCATAAATATACATAGTTCAAATTAATCGCAATTAATTCTTGAACCCCTTGTGTTTAGTCTAAATCCGCCACTAGAAGAATCTCAACGTATCAGCCTCTCTAGTAACTTGATAATAACTATAAGGTATTTTTTGTACCATAAAAACCTATACGTAGCTCAGGACGAGGGGTCATCTTTTGCAACTGAATAGGGTCAGGGAGGTATCTCCTTGATTAATAGTTGAACATGCTTGATGAACTTAGGGACATGTATATACAATACCTCGAGGTACAAGCACTAAAATGGCAATTTTTTGTTGTGTTGTTCAATGATAGTGGTTTCATCTTCTAGATTAGGCACTGAAATTGATCATTTTTTTATTCTTTCAAATTTTCTATTCAGGGGCCTGGATTTTTGGCTGTATTCTGTAATGGTTTTACTACCTTTTTTTTCAACTGTTATTAATTTTGTCAAATTTAGAACTAACTGACTGTCCACGGATTCAGATATTCAATCCCACAATGATTGGAAATTTGTGCTTTCAGTACCCCACTCATTTGAAAAATAAGCTTCTGTACAAAAAATGGGGTGTAGAATGTGGAACCAAATCCCACTAGCAAGAGCCTATTCCATAATAAGGTTTCTAGAGGATTTTAAGTGCTTGTTAATTGCTTTGCCTCTGTGGGCATTGGAAGAGCCATATTTTACCTATAATTTTAAAAAAAGACAGCTTCAGATATTTTCTTTTACTCCCTCTTCTATCTTATCCTTTCTAGTCGAAATTTTTTTGGGGCAGTGGTACATGCCCATAAGCTACAGTACTAACAGCAAAAACAATAACAATTTCTTTAAGGGAAGAACAACTAAAGTATCTTGACATGGAAAAGAAATTACTTTATAAACCAAACAGTCATTCAACTAGATCAAAACCTGTAAGTAGTTAAATAGGAGAAATAGAACAAATCGCTTAACACATTACTCTTGTTAGTGAATCTCCATCTTTTTTTTGGTTTCTCATCCGGTGTTCGGTACCCGCATTGGAATCTGACTAATCCGGATTCGCATCGCGTAGGGCCCATTTGGGGGAAGCGCTCCTTACCAAAGATTTATCCCTTCCCATGGCTCGAAACCGAGACCTCTGGTTAAAGGCGGAGCAGCCTCATCCACTGCACCACATCCTTTGGTGGTTCCATCTTCGGTTGTCTTTAACTTGTGACTGAAAACAGTAAGGTATAACCTAAATAAACCTTACCCACATCAAACCAATGAATGCAAGACATGTATGTATATACACAATGTGATATGTATTATAACCCCCAATAGCAAACAAGAAAAATTAGGATTACCAAACGGAATTTTGTTCTTCAATTGCCATGTCACTCTTTGGATTCTGCATTTGTTCTTATCATGTTCTTTGTGACGACCCGAAACCTCGAAATTTGATTTTTGAGAGAAAAATGGTAATTTGACCGAACCCGTAGGTTCGAGTCGTCATTGATGACTTATCAGGACTGGTCGGATCGATTTCCAAAGGTTCCGGATAAGTTTGTGCGAAACTAGTCACTTATGTGGTTAAGAAGGGTTCCGACAATAAAAACCGGGAAAACGAGGTTGAAACTGTAATTTGACGACGCATACAGGTTCTTGTCGTCATTTGTGACCCATAGGAACTGGGATCGTGACCAAGGTAGTGGTAGTTGGTTGGTGATGAGTACGAACGACAGGTACCTTCCTTTTTGTGGAAGATCCTTCCATCCTTGGAGACAAGTCTACACTCTTTTCAATCTTAGTAGAAGTTTTAGCCGATGAGGAGAGCTCAGTGGGAGCTAGAGCACCACTCCAGCTTCTGTCTGATCGAAATCATTGAAAAGCCATAGGTCGGAGTTCGCGTACTAAGACTAAGGCTAGAGCTCACTTCTTCCTTACTAGACCGATTGTCATGAATGAATGAACAGGCTTGACTTTAGCTACAGGGCCGGGGGAACAAATAGGCGTGGGGAAGAGTCTGCAACAAAATCAATTGAATAGACAGAGAAGTCCGGTAAGCCTATCGATTCAAGCAAGTCCGACTAGTTTAGGCGCCGCCTTCCAAACTTCTAAAAGCGGGTGGTTATAAGTCCAGAGCCCTATTCTGGTTACATAGTGCGGGTAGCCGTCAAGTAGGTTAGCAAACTGGTGAATCAATAGGCTTTGCTCCTGCCTTCGCTTCCAGGAGGAATCCTATCATCCATGGCGAAGATATCGTATAATAAGAAATTACTTAAGTCATCGGTTCGAATCCTGTCCCCGCCTAATCCATCTGAGGCCCGGCCTCAAGATTTTAAATTCCGTAAGTAACTCAGTGGAAGCAAGGACTTGGAAGAAGAAAATGAAATAGGAACAAGCGCGCTGGTTGTTTAGTTCGAAATAGAGATTCCTTTCCCCTATGATTCTAGGAACAATCCTCACCACCCCTTCAATTATATCCATAAGCCTCTATCGAAGAAGCCAATTAAACAAAAGAAAGAAAAGAGACGATGACCTTATGCTTGAACAACCTTCTTCTCAAAAGAAGCGAAGACGACTCGAAGAGGGAGAGGCCGAAGGGGGAAATGGAAATAAGGCGGAAGTAAATGGGGATGCACCTCTTCTTCAAGAAAAGGAGGCTCCTATAACCCTTGAATTTGAAGGAATTCAAGTAAGCTTAGCCCCTGTACAGGATGGGGGGGGGGGAGTTCAATTAGAAGAGAATGAGCCCCTTTTTGACTTTCCACTTGCTAACGAACTTCTACCTCAGCTAAATGCAAACATTGACCCAGAGTTGGAGGAAAACGAAGTCTTTCCTAATCTATCTCATAGTATTACTGAAAGAATACGGGCTCTTCTCGAAAGAGATGCCGCTAATTCTCCTTCCTTAGGTGTCAAATGTGATTGATCCGGCAGAGTGGATAAACACTTTGTATTTCTGCTTAGTCTCGCCTACTATCGTAAGAATCCTAAAGACCAGGTGACTGGACATCTTGCTTCTTTGCTAGTTCCCTTGAGTGGGTCTAAAACTTCCTTATTCTAGGTTATTTGGTACTGCCTTCTTTTGTGGACTCCTAGGAATTCCGTATAGAGAAAAAGACAGTCTTCAAGTTGAACTAGCTCTAGGGTTGCTGACAGTCTTCAAGTTGAACTAGCTCTAGGGTTGCTGAAACCTCTTTGCCTTCGACGGAGTACATGTTTTTGACGTTCCATTCTTTCCTAGCGGGCAAAACCTCTGCCTTAAGGAAAAGTGTATAACCCCAATGCTACGAACCAAGGGAGAGAGGCTAGGTCTCAATCGATAGAAAGAAAAGCAAAAAGTCTTAGCCCACACTAACAGAATCAAAATAGTTAACTGCGAAAAAAAGAGAGAGCGTTGAGAGAATCGGTATGGTCATAGCAAGATCTTTCTTGTTACAGCACAACCCACAAAAAAAGGAATTGTGTATAGAGAGGAAGTCGCAGCTAAGAAATAAAAAAGGACGATGAATTAATCGAAATCTTGAAGGTGAAATTTAACCTCTACCTTAGAGGTAGATTAATAGCTTTGCCTTTCCTCATCCCATTTTTTTCTCATTGATCCCACGCTCTTATCTTCCATTCGTTCTCTGATCGCCTCAGCCGCTCTCCTAGTTATCATTTCCATGACTCTCTTTTTCCCATTCATCTCAGACTTTCTCGTTGTGGGCGACACTATAGTGTTGAATCTTTTTCCAGTAGCTGTTCTTGCAGTTGCAGTAGTAGCTGTAGTATCATCGAACTAATGGATGGACCGCAATGCAAGTACTAGAACTATGAATTTCTATCAATGTCGGGATAGACAAAGGTCTAGGATAGTACCTGTCGGAGTGAGACCGGGGTAGAGTAAGGAAGTTAGACCGAATGAAGGACTCAATTCCTCTAGAAGAAAGGAGAGAAAGAAGAACCAATTATATTAAAGAATATCTTATTTACTAGAATCGGTCGCTACTAGTTCGGGTTACCTCCGAGATAGAGCCATTCGGCGGGGAAAAAAAAGGTAGTTAGTGCACTAACTCAAACCTTGTTCTTGGACGAAATGTCCTGCTAACATAGGGGCACTCCTACTAAGAAATGGAAGAGCCAATTTCTTTCTCTTCGACGACACAATGCCTCACCTGCCCTCTGCTACACATCTCTTTCGTTCGCCCTAGACCCACCCACCAAATGGAACTCTGCCCTTTTTTGTTGGGTTAGAACGAGTATGAAGTCAGGGAGGAAGAAGAGAGGGAAGAAAGAATATAGTAATATTTACCTTTCCCAGCTCTCAGAAATGGAGAAGGAATCAAAAATCTTGTGAACCCCTCAAACTCTGTAGGTAATTCGAGCAATTCAAGAAGAATAAGATAAGATAAGACAAAGAACTTGAACATTCACAATAGAAAGTTGAATACTACCATTCTTTCGCGTTGACTCTTCCGCGGAGTAGCCTAAAGAATCCCCTTTTTCGCTTATTACTCCTATAGAACGAGAGATTCGACAACATTCACTGAGTAAAAAGAAACGTCCACTTTCTTTCATAAGAAAACTTCTTGTAAACTAAGATTAGTCTTAGATTAGGTAGGAAAGGGGATCGCATCACCGACCATATCTATTATTAGTAGGAAGGTAAGTACAAAAAACTATCTTTCTCTATTATATTGACAATGTAAATCTATTTGGATGATGTGATAATTTATGTAGCCGAGTCACGAGGACTTCTTCTTCTACTCCCTTCCCGGAAAATAGAGGGAACTTAGTCTCTGACAAAACACCGAGAAGAGGGATGTGTACCTCCAGCAACAACAAGAATGGAACCATAGGCTCCTATGCTGGGAGCATTTCGGGGCATAGAATTCTTCTATTTAATTTCTTGCCTCTTGCACTGCGTGATAACAAATTTAATTTATTGATTTTGGGCCTAACTCGCACTGCTTTCAAGAGCTAGCTTTCACACCCTTATTTCTTTCTTCATATTGTAAAGGGGAGCAAAGCCCATTTTTTGCTCCCTCTATTGATAGAAAAAGGGTGTGAAAGCTAACATTGGTACACTGAATGGTCTTCCTTGCCAACCTTCGCTTTTAGAAGGAAGTAAGTAGAAGCTGACCCTCCTACATACATTGCAGGGAAGGACCCCTCCAGTGGCATACTTTATGGAGAAAGGCTTCCATCAGCAGGCAGGTATTTACTTTTCTGAGACCTTCACGTCTTGTTGTCAAACCTTATTCGTATTATAAATTATATCGCTTGCACATATAATTGGGCTCTTAAGCAACTTCTGGTACGATGAGGTTCCTCGGAGAGGTCTGTCTCATCGAGTTCCTATACTCGATGACCACAAGATGGTTCTACATAGCATCTTGTGTAGAGGGATCTCTAGCACAAACTTCCTTCTTTATGCTCATAGGCTTAACCAACCTAGAGCACGGTGTTCTTGTATGCCAGTAGGCTATTACGACGCACCGGAGACCTTCGGCCATAAGACTTTAGGCGCAACGATACAACTATTATATGACCTCTTACGCATTGATACGTGAATACGATGGGATACGACCGCCCGTAATGTCTTTCCGTTGGTATGTAGTTGGATCGATGCTTCGCCTCATCCGTGCTCCTTGGAAACCTTGACTCTTCAATAGATTAGATTAATCTTAACTTAAGAAAAGTGGTACTTTCTCTTTGCCTTACCGTCTTTTCTCAGCGGATCAGCCACATAGTCCGAAGTAAGGTTAGTGACGGGAACTTAGCTATCTTTTGGTCAGGTTTTCTGGGATTGGTTCCTCTACTATAATAGGTCCCGAACGCCTCACTTCTCTTACTTTCAGTGCTTATCTTCAATTATAAGATGGTCACCCACCCAAGCAAGATCGGTCAGCAGGCCAATTCACGCATCTTTCGCATAGTACCAAAAAAGCCCTATGAGCTAACTTTTCATTTGACGGCAAAGAGCAAGCGGACCTGTGAAAGTCACATCTTTGACTAATATACACGGGCTTCTAAGAGGATGTCCTGTTTAAGCAGCAGCCAAGGCGCCAAAACCCGTTGTTGACAAATCGGGTCAAAAGCCCAATATAACGCATTTGGAGGGCACGGCAGTACAGGGAGCCAAGCCATCAGAATCAGACCCGTAAAGGTCTCGTTTTTTACAATAAACATGGTCTTCTGAGAGGATTCTTTAATCAACCAAAACCTGCAACAGAGTCCTTAATTTCTACCACTTACAAGTGGAGAGATATTCCATTCCCAATGGCAGAAGAAGGATGCAAGCTTGGACAATATATTCTTCACTTGGTTGGACAGGAGATGCAGCGCGCTTAGCGTCGGAAAGATCCCTCAACATGGGTGTGCTATAAAACTAGGAGAAGAACAGAACTAAACGGATAAATTCCTTTGACCGGTCATTTCGAGCTTCCAGTTATTCTGGATTGCTAACGTGGTTCGATGACGCTGATGGAAGGAACCAGTGGAGATTCATCCAACTTCGATCCCCTAAAGGCAAGTGCGTAGGCTATAGAATCCCAAATAAAGCTCCTTCGGCTCTAAACAGCTACTGTTCTTATTTGTTCTATCAGCGACTTGGCCAGCTACTTACCTAATTGGGTGCTTTTGAGTCAAGGTCGTCGGATTTTGAGGTCCTTTCACAAGGGTCCAGATCATTCCATTGGGGAGAAAGCAGGAGTCATCCATATATAGTATAGATGAATAGTACCAGTGGCGTCTAGGATGAAGACGGGGAGTGACCGGGTTATAAGTTGGGCAGCAGTGTTCTCACTTCCATGAATACCTACATCTGGGAGGAGAGCGGCAGAAAGAGGTGCTTGTTCCCCTCTCTATAGTGCAGGTTCTAAGACTAGGCGAAGATCGGAGACTAAACACGAATCATCAATTCCTTTGACCATTCGTTTTGAGCCTCCAATTCTTTTCGAAATGCTAACGAGGTTCAATGACGCCGACGAAGGGAACCAGCGGAAAGGCTCTCAAAGGCAGGCGCGTAGCATAGGCGGACTCATAGGATAAGGCTGAGTGTGTGAATCCCAACTATTTGTCTCCTTTTAATTAATTTAATTTCTATAAATGGCTACTCGACCTATTTGGAAAGAGCTACTCTAAAGCCTATTCTATTGGTAACTTTTCAGTCGAATTTCAGTTTCAGAGATCACTTTTCTCAGGCCAAGACCGCAGGAATCAAAAAACCACTTCTCATTCAAGAGCGGGAAATGAAAGATGAATTAAGCTGTCATCGAGATCCTTACATAAAATCTAAGCATTACAATAAATTCAAATCCATGAACAAAGGGGATTGACTGAGAAGTAGAGCTAAGCGATCTATTCCAAAAACTGCATCTGCTAGTGCCTTTATTTCCCTCATTGTGCCAGCTACGTCCTTCCTCTACTAAAAATCTATATTTGTTCTTCAGGCTACAAAGAATAATGGATTTGAAATGAAAGTAGCACTCGAAATATCATAACAGAAGAAAAGCAAGTTCAGTAGTACGCCTGGTTCACGAGGTTCTACCACCGCAGGGCCCAATCATAATAAAAAAGAAAGAGTTCTCTCTTTTTTTCTCCCATGCTGTCTGTTGGTCAACAACCAACAAAAGTTCTCTATAGTTCTTCACTACTCGTACAGGCTTGACGGAGTTAAGCTGTATTGAGGGAATCATTTTGTCTCAATCAATCAAGAATGCCTCAACTGGATAAATTCACTTATTTCACACAATTCTTCTGGTCATGCCTTTTCCTCTTTACTTCTATATTCCTATATGCAATGATGGAGATGGAGTACTTGCGATCAGCAAAATTCTAAAACTACGGAACCAACTAGTCTCACACCGGGAGATCAAGATCCGGAGCAACGACCCCAATAGTTTGGAAGATATCTTGAGAAAAGGTTTTATGTACTCAAGTTTATTCGAAGTATCCCAGTGGTGTAACGTCGTCGACTTCTTGGGAAAAAGGAGGAAGATGACTTTAATCTCTTGTTTCGGAGAAATAAGTGGCTCACGAGGAATGGAAGAAACATATTATATTTGATCTCTAAGTCTGTACATAGCAATCCTGGGTGGGTCATCACTTGTAGGAATGACATAATGCTAATCCAAGTTCCACACGGCCAAGGAAGCATCGGTTTTTAATCTCATTATGACTTGGTCATTCGGAAGAGAAATTAATTCGATCAGAATAGTGGAATGGAAGGCAGTAAAAGAATTAAATACTCCTTTCTTTTCCAATCGCCCCGCGAAGACAGACGTTCGGAAAGGTTCTCGAGATTCTCAATCGCTCTTTTTAGTGGGGAGGAATAGTGCGGGAAGGGAGCGAGACCAAGCCGAGCCACTAGTAGAGTAAGCCCTTCCCACGTGTCAAGTTGAATATGAATAAATGAATGCAGCCTCAACCAGAGAGATCAACCTGCGCCTTTGAGTTGAGGCCGCTGGCGGCGCAGAACGAACTAATCCGCGACCAGCAAGTTTTCCGAAAGCGAACTGAATGGAATTGTTACTTTCAAAAAATCTTGCTTCAAATCAAAGAAAGAAGGTCTATTTTCCCACGTAGTTCGTCGGTCAAACCAACGATTCTCTTCTCAAAGTAATAGAGAGAGTCTTTTTCTAGTTAGACTTCTATCAATGGAATGAAAGAACCATCCCTTCCTATTTCTTTGTTTGTCCTGTCAGATAGAAAGAAAATTAGACCCCAAAGAGCCCTTCTTTACTTTACTACTTTAGGGGGTGGGGGTGAAGGGGGGGTTTACATAGAACCGAGGCAAAGTGGTTTATGATTGAATCTCAGAGGCATTCTTATCATTTGGTAGATCCAAGTCCATGGCCTATTTCGGGTTCACTCGGAGCTTTGGCAACAACCGTAGGAGGTGTGATGTACATGCACTCATTTCAAGGGGGTGCAACACTTCTCAGTTTGGGCCTCATATTTATCCTATATACCATGTTCGTATGGTGGCGCGATGTTCTACGTGAATCCACGTTCGAAGGAAATCATACCAAAGTCGTACAATTAGGACCTCGATATGGTTTTATTCTGTTTATCGTATCGGAGGTTATGTTCTTTTTTGCTCTTTTTTGGGCTTCTTCTCATTCTTCTTTGGCACCTATGGTAGAGATCGGAGGTATTTGGCCCCCAAAAGGGATTGCGGTTTTAGATCCTTGGGAAATCCCTTTTCTTAATACCCTTATTCCCCTTTCATCCGGAGCTGCCATAACTTGGGCTCATCATGCTATACTCGCGGGGAAGGAAAAACGAGCAGTTTACGCTTTAGTAGCTACCGTTTCACTGGCTCTAGTATTCACAGGCTTTCAAGGAATGGAATATTATCAAGCACCCTTCACTATTTCGGATAGTATTTATGGTTCTACCTTTTTCTTAGCAACTGGCTTTCATGGTTTTCATGTGATTATAGGTACTATTTTCTCGATCATATGTGGTATTCGCCAATATCTTGGTCATCTGACCAAGGAGCATCACGTTGGCTTTGAAGCAGCTGCATGGTACTGGCATTTTGTAGACGTGGTTCGGTTATTCCTATTTGTCTCTATCTATTGGTGGGGAGGTATATGAAGGAAGGAATCAGTGGATTGAGGAATGAAAGCTCGAAGACAAAGAGAACCGGGCTTTTCCAAAGAATTACTGCAGCTTTCCCACTCCCTTTGATTATCATATACAAAAAGGTCTCTTCCACTTTCCTACCAAATCTCTCTCTATTCTGGCACATAAATGAAGGGATCGAAGAGATAATAGCAAATCATGTTCACCAAGAAATGACCCGAAATTTGATTTTGGTCTATTTGAGATTGTTCCTTTTAATCGTAATCAATGATGTTTTCTTGTCTCTTGTTTCTTTTCTGAAAAAAAAGAACCTAATGGATCGAACTTGAACTCCGGGTGAGGATCGCCCCGGCGGGGTCGCTCTGACGCAGAGGGCCCTGAGAAGCGCAGTACTTCCGTAACTGATCATTTTGTAGGTGATGGGGCATAGCGTACTCCGGTCTCCCTTGGCAATATTTTCATTTTTGATATCTGCCTTGATGAGTGGGATAGGTAGCCGAATTAAGATATCACTACGGAAGAGGGCTGCGCTGGAAATAGCAACCATACTAACCGCGCTATCATGAATATCCTTCGTCCCTTATCTCCTCGTCTTCGAGGAAGGGTCTTTTCCATTATCATTTTTTTTGGTGTTCTTGGCTTCGCTTCTCTATTACAACAATCTTTTGGTCTAAATTTTGATATCTTATTGGGGCGCTTACACCAATGAATTCTTGTTCACTTTGTTGTTAGTCAGTTCGAGTGGTATTCAGGAGGTTTCCTGCTTGCAATGGTTTTTGTGGGTCTTGATCTGGAAAATAAGATGATGATGTCTCCTTCGGGGGCCTCTGGCTCAGGATCAGGTGAGAGTGCTGGAGGAAGGGGGGAAGCGTCTCTTCCTAATCTAAATGAACTTCCCAACATACTATATGAACCACGAATTCTAATTCAAGACTCTGATTTTTTCAACGTTGGACTTGAGCAGAACGAAATGGCTTCTCTAATAAATCGACTTCCTAAGGAAGAACTTTATGACGTAATTAGGGAAGAAACCATTCGAAAGCCACTAAACGAGTTCAACGCGGAGCAGCAAGCACGGTTAAGGGATATAGCTATTAACCACTTTTCATTAAAAAATGAAATCATTGTGAAAATAAAATCTCTTTATCCCAACGATGAATGGGAATTGACAAAAGTCATTCGAGAGAAATTCTTTTGTGGACGGCAAAAAGATCGGGAGTCTTCCTTGGAAGATCTACAAAGGATGCTTGTAGCTTTAAACGAAAAGGGGAAGGACGCAAGTTGTGCAAAAAGGCTAAAATTTAATATTACCTATTGGGATTGGAAAGAATGAGAATTCATTACTATTTTCTGCATATTGACTATCGAAGTATGTTCCACTTTGGACTTGGTCATGCAAGGGATCCCCCCAGAAAACATAAGAAAGTCGATTCGCTGCCTCTGAACGAAAGGGCCCCCGTTATGTAGTTTTTTTCGCTGAATAAGTGAGAGAGAGTGGGAGGGCGTGTCTCTTCTCATTGGGCCTGCTTGGATTATGGTTGCTACCGAGGACTTTCTGGATTTCTTTTTCGAGAAGCGAGACGCGCTAGACAAAAACCCCGAATGGGGCCCGGTAGAGAAAGACAGAAAGGAGATCGAGTTCATTGAGCAATTCAAACTCGATCTTGCAGCACGCGGGCGCGAGTCTCCCGATATTCAAAAAATTCTTTGGTCGGGGTGAAATCCAGAGATCTACGAATGAAGGGGTCTTCAACTGGGGTGAAGTCGTAACAAGGTAGCCGTAGGGGAACCTGTGGCTAGATTGAATCTTTCGCGATGGAAATGCACTCTTCCCCCAACTTCTCCCGAAAGTGAATACTTATGTAAATCGAAAAAGCGCATAATCACTTAAGAAAGGGAAAGTCTCCTCGACTGATAACCAAGCAATCCCAAAAGGAGACCACATGGCGACCCATCCATAGGACTAATCTACCAAATGAACCCCTCCCTGGGCAACGGACTACTTCATTTTAGAGCGGGCTATTTCTAGGGCGAGGAATATACTTCTATTTAACTACTCCATCTGGTCAAGAGCCAGCATCTCAATGCAACATTATTCCATTCTCAGTCTATAGTGCTTCTGCCAGCTAATGCTAATAGAAGATAAGAGATTGTTGAAAGTAACTGAACAAGGTTGTACAACTTTAGTTCATTAATATCATGTCTAAATGGTCATGTATCCATATTCAAAGTCCCCTGTGATCAAGCATAGTTTGTGAAAGTGGGATCTTTTTTTCCCACTTTAGCTCAATTGCATTGTGAACCTTCTTTTCTCAATCGCTTTCCTTAGGCACATGTCTTCAAGTCTTGTAGAACTTGATGAAGAGGAGCGGAGATGGAATGAATGAAGCAATGAGAGAGCCAATTTAGCCCAACCCGCCTCAGGAAACCCGGTCCAGTCCTTTTTTTTTAAATCAAAACGACGTCGTTTCCTCAGTTTTAATCCCAGCCCTTGATTTTCTTCATCCAACGGATGAGAACTAACGAGGTTTCTNCTTTGGCAACCTTTCTTTCACAGGTGGCAGAATTATAGACCATATAACCTTGCCAACTAAAGCTTCCTACTCTACCGCAGTAAGGTCTTAAGCGATCGAAGTGACCTAACCTGGCTCCATCTAGAAGGTTGGAATCTTCCGGGTCTATCTGCTCTTCAATACCTTTGCCTCAACTGGGATTTCCAACCTTTGTTTTCGGTACCAAAAAGTGATTCTCTTCTTGCATGATCGAATGAAAGGCGGACTATAGGCAATCATTCTCAACGAGTGGAAATGGTGCTTTTCTCTCTCCTCTAATGATGATTCGTAAAGAGTCAGAACAATCTCCTCATGCAAAACACCAATCTATGTGTCTTTGCTCCTCATCCTTTTTACCTTTGTCAGTGAGGGTAAGCGGGCATACTTGCTTTCCCTTCTTCCAGGATCAAATGCAAAAATGAGACCTCCCTTTCGATCCTATTTTATTTACCCACCTCTTTGGAAGCCGTGTTTACCACTCGAATTGGCAAGACCAAAAAGTTAAGTGGGTCAGAACTCCTATGAAGTTTGAAGTTAGAACCCAAGCAAGAGTCGTGGAAGAATCATTCAATAGGCAGAAATAAAGGCTTTCTTGGTTTCAGAATGGTTACAGGAAAACTCCATTTTTTCATGCTTCTATGGCAGCAAGAAGGGGAAGGAGCCCTTTCTGGCTAATATCTGCTGGTCACGAGTCGAATTAGAGTACTTCAATTGGAAGCTGAAATCCTACCTTTTCTTTATGCGTAAATCTGGTAAAAAATCTCCCTTGCGGCTTTATAAGATTGGTTGAATATCCGGGCATTTCGCTCCCTCCAAGTATTATATATGGTTTTCCAAAAAAAAAAAGCAGTTTCGTAATAGAGCTAATGAGACCATGCCCCGGATAATGGTGCATCACCTACTCGGCCTCATCTTGCAAGGGCAAGGGGGATCCCCTGGCTAGGAGGGTATTAAGCAAGTGCTTCTAAATCTCCTCAACATAAGGGCAATGATTGATAGTTGAAACCTCTTTTTCAAGTCCCGGGGGACTAGTTGCTTGGTTCCGACCATTTCCGCTAAAGAAAAAGCCATTCCTGACAAAAGAAAAGTCAAAACAAAAGGTAGGCGGTCAGACCTAGGGCATGTAGCATAGAAAAACCTTCGCCCTTAGCGAAGGGCTTTCTGAAATCTCCATTTGAAGCAGGTGCCTAAACAGATGATTCCAGTTTAACTCATTTTTGAAATGCTACCTCAAGAGAAGGGGGGCCTCTGGCCTGGAAGATGCCTTATATCGATAGGGTATATACTACTACGATTGGCTCTATTCCCTGAGAGTCCCAATCTTCTTGAAAAAATGTGATACGCGGAACCTTGGTTCGTGAATTTTCCAGTTGGAATTCCTACATTTAGTATTTAGTAGTTTCATTCGACGGCTAAAATTCATGTTTTTGATGTAGCATCGGGTGTTCACTTGGAAAACCTTTTTATATTGCCCCATTTCCTATGATATCCAAACCCGAAATATGGTGCTTTTGTTGTGCCATTGAGAAAGGAAAGCGCACTCAATCAAATACCATGCCGTGTCGTAAGAAAAAAAGTCATCCGCAGGAGCTGAAAGCCACTTGACAGTAAGGAGAGGAGCTCACTATCAGGACGGACGAGTATAAGCGATTAGCGATAAGCTATAGTTTCCCTTTTGCCTCGAATGACTGCTTTAAAGTCAATTGTGATAGAGCTCTTTGAAAGGAGGTTAAGGCATCTGGATTAGGTTCCGGACTAAGGGACTGAATTGGCACCATCTTTTCAGCTATGTCAAAGAGTCATTTCCACGCCACTGACGCCGGAGTTGTCGAAGCTTGGGCTGTCTACTATGGAATGAGGCTAGCATTGGAAGCTTTCTTTTACCGAATAGATGTGGAGACAGGCAGTGCAATGTGGGAGCCGTGCTCCAACAAGACCCGAGACTAGCATTGGACACATTGTGGATGATATTAAAGCTCTAATTTCTTCTTTTGAAGATTCTAATTGAATGCTGATACTCAATGGTAAGAGGGTGGCACATCAATTAGCTAAACTATCCATTTCATCATCAGGGATGGGGAAAATATGGTTATAGGAGGTTCCTGAATAAAATTCCTCTAATAAACCATGGAGTCCATATGTGTAAAGTTAGCTAGTGTGGATTCGCGTAAAGCTGTCAAACAACTTACATTCGCGGAAAACCCTGCTGGTAATAGCAACATATAATACAAAGAAACCTTACAAATTCCTATGCTTCTAGCCAGCATGCCGTTACTAGTGGATTTAGTGGTAAACCCAGTCTATGACTATCCAATTCATATTCTTCTTGCCAGAAGGACCACCACCATTGATACATTGATAGTGGATTAAGTGGCAAACCTATACTATGCCCAAGTGCCGAGATACTTAAGTAATGGTACCCTATTGCTAAACATCCGGCTAGC
>NW_017670395.1:619544-629544 GCF_001879085.1 Nicotiana attenuata
AAGGAAAGAAACAGAATGATCTGGAGAGTCGTGGAAACACTTCTTTCTTCCATATTTGTGACCTTAGCTCCATGGAACAATTTTAGCAATAAAATATGGAAGAATTTCAATCTTAGATTAAAGACTATGTATGGTAGGTCTGAATTGTCTAAACAAGAATTCTGGACAGTGAAAACCAGTTCAGATATTCACGACCAAGAAATAATGGATTCTCTTTCGGATAGGAAGGCTGGAATGCCAACAGGCGTCTATTATTGAATTCACCCGACCCCTGACTCATTGTACTAGTTACTGCTACAGCTAGTGCTGTATTGGTGTATTGCTAGTGAACTTACAGGACGAGCTGAATAAAGGTAGAAAATAGATCAATCAAGAGATAGTGTTTTCTAAGCAAGAGACAGGACTGAGATTGGGGAGAGTCGTCTCAAATGCTGATACCATTTATAAATAAGCCAAAAGAAAGACAAGTAGAAGCCAGTGAAAGTGAAAGAGGAGTAAGCAGGTACGACGAAGCCCTAGGCTAAGGGGCAGACGTAAACAAGTACAGATCACATGGTTTTGTATGATCCGCTTTCGAGCTGTCGAGTGACGATTGGCCGAGGGGCCCTTTTTTCTTTTATAAGGGAAGAGATTGTAGCTGGTACAAATAGGCCGGGACGAGTAGGCAAGCAGCGAGTTGTACGGTCAGCTTTGAGCTGTCAAGTGACGATTGCTCCATCTTTAAGAAAGGACGCGGGGGGCCTGTCTATAATAAAGGGGGTACTCTCTTCTCTGATGTGCGCTATATTATTGTGTCCTATTCCTTAAGGAGTGATCCGGGATTAAGCCACGTGGGATACCCGCAAAAGAAGGGGGCCTTTCGTACGGATTGGAGTACGAAGATAATTATTCAGCACACTAAAATCTAGTGGATGGGGTCCATATTCATAGAAGCCGGGGTTGAACATGTTATGAAACTAAGACAACAATTTTCTAATAATAAGAAAGAGTTAAGGGCCTCCAACGCCTATAATAGAAGCTTCTTTCAGTCTATATTTGGCAAAGGGAGACGGAGAGGAACTTAGAAGTCGGCAAAAAAAAGCTTTGAGTGTAGCCATGGATTCTTTTATAAGACTTAAAAAATTTCCGAAGAAATCTCTCAAGTCGAGAGGAGAAGCTCCAATCGGAGCAAAGGCTGGTCTGTTCTGGGAGCATTTGCCTCCTCTCGACCCTGAGGCCGTAGCAAAGATGATGCAAGAGATCCGGAACCACATTCGCGGTCTGGAAGAGAGGAAGGAGGCCCTCCTCCAGGAACGAAGGGAACTAACTGCGCGGGTCGCCCGCATAGCTTCGGATTCCCAGAGAGAGTAGAATAGAAGATCTGTCGACTCTTTTTAGTTTTAGAAGGTTTAAATAAGTGTCTGTAGACGCAAAGTAATGTGTTTAATTTAGGGTGTTCTTTGTCTTTTTTAGTGGAGATCTATCTCCGATGCCTACTGAGGATAGACTCCTATCTATGCTAACATCTTTGTTTGGTTTTATTTATTATGTTTGCATTGTATGACAAAACTAAAAAAAAATGTTTACTACTTATGCTAATATAATAATGAAGACTTTTTCGTATAAATGTGCTGAAAATGTTGTTCTTTCCTTTTTTTCTTTCTATAGTGGAGATAGTCGCACGTAATGACAGACATATTTTTAAAGGACTCTACCTTTGCTTCCTTATCCTTGCTAACTAGAAATAACCTTCACGAGTTGAGTAAAGCACCTAGCCTATCTTACTCTCCCTATGCAAATAGCAGTTCGTCCAGCCGTCTTCTAGCTTTGACCAACCAAGAGGGATTCCTTATATAAAGGAAGAAAGTTTCAGGAGTGATCCTGCACACTCCAACCATTCAGGTCTATGGCCATCGAGAGCTTTTTCCCACGTTGACTTGCTTTGTCTTGCTTACCGGCTCGGAATTTTTCTCCAAAAAAAGGAGACTGACTCTAAGGATGCATATATTTAAGTAAGCAAACCAACAGGAGAAAAGATCACAGCTGGTCTAGGAGCCGAAAGAGCTCAACTGACTTAGTTTGTAGAGGGCGACTGAAAGGAGGCTCGACCCACAGGAAAGCGGTGAGCAGAGAGATTATGAATGAAAAGAGTAAGGGAAAAGTCATCTCATGACTGAGACTGGCTCAAGGCAAGGGAAAATTGCTCTTACTTCCCGAAGGGAGGTTGAAAAAGAGGAAGGAAGGGGAGTCGTTCTCAGGTCTCATGTGCAAGCTGGAATCCAGTTCCAAACCAACAAGAAAAACCAGAACGAAAATAGGAACCTCCCAACCAAGAAGCCGACTTAAGAGAACGCGGAACGACTGACCAGTAGCATTGATTTGAGTTTTCCCCAAATCAGACTCAAATCAATGCCGAAAGAAAAAAAAATAACGGTTAATACGGAAAAAAGTAAAAAGACAACGATAGAAATTCGAACTCTAAGATTTTTACATATAAAATGCGAAAGAGTTTTTCTCAATCTTCCGAAAATTTGTTGTGGGTTGAATGGGAATAACATGCTGTTTTTCTGTTCAAGTTATTTGGTACAAGAAAGACATCAGTAATGACCACATTGGGCCTCACAATTTCCGTGAGAGATCCGATCTCGGTTGTTTTCAATTTATCTCCTTCTCAATCGGTATGGCTCTTGGAGGAAAGTGGACGGGTTGGTTTCCCAACCCAACGGATCGTAACCTTAGGGCGACAGCCGAACCACGGTTAGTCACCCCCGCCAATGGATCTATTCTTCTCTTCCTCGAGTGAGTAGGTGGGTACACTGAACACACTCCATCTTAATGAAGAAAGGGATAAGCAACGACACTGTAAACTCGGATAACCTTGTGGCATACGTCGAATCTACTCTACCTACGCTACCATCTTTCTTCCTTGTGATTCAACCACGGCGGATATTTAGTCAACTGCGGTTACGCTTACACCAAGAACTCCTATTCTATTGCATCAAGAGCTGATTCAATTGCAGCACTTACTGTAACAAGAAGAGCGTGAACTCATTCTCAGCACTTGCAGGCGGCTGGCTTTTTTTCTTACGATATTTAGTAAGGCTAGGTTCAATAGAGACAATCCATTTATTCATAGTAGCTGTCCAACGGGAAAACTCTTTCAATCAAGCAAGTAAGCCAAGCAAGGCAAATCGCCAATCGATTTGCCGATCCAACTACGGACAAAACACCACGCCCACAGTCGCCGAACCGAGCCGCCCAGGCCGCAAGCGACAAACAGGCAGATTCTCAGACTGAAGAAGCAGTGGCTACCATTGCTGAAGTCCAGCATCAGGAACAGCCTCAAGCTGGTGGCCCAGCCCAAGAAGCTGCTGTGGAGCCGTAGAGACTGGAGCCAACCTGGAAGGGCGAACCAGGAACTCAGACTGTGGAGCAGCAACTGTGATCCATTCGGTTAACCACATGTTCTTTTTACTCGCGAAAATGGTGCCTTTAAAAGCAAACTAAGAGCAGGGAAGGAACTATGGCCGGCATAAGCTCACCAATTAGGATGCGTGACTGACGCATCTTTTTTTCCAAATGATCTGGGCATTTTCCTTTGGGCTGGGAGGGCTTCACTAGGGAAGGGCACTCTCTCCAATTCCTATTCTTTGTTATCTGTATTGAACTTATCTGTTCCAAACGCGAGAGTCATTCTTTCGATTCAGTAGAGCGAGAATCCCCTTTTTAGGAGTATACCGGGGCCATTCTTCTAAGAAATAAGAAAAGTAGGGCAATAGTTGACTCTTCACACTTACCCCATCTCAGCTTTCATTAAAATCTCGTAAATAAAATGATCAAAAAACGTTCCTTCTCCCTTCCTCTCCTCTCTTTAAACTGAGAAAGAAGAAAGAAGGACGAGTCTTGCAGATTTGCTGCTTCAGATTCATCGAGCTGGGTGCTGCTTCCTTCTCCTAGTTTTGTGTGTCTTTTTCGGCGATCTCAATGTATTTCAGATTCTGCTTTCATCTTCAGATGAAGGAGACATCATTAGCTCACTTGTCTTGGTTTAGTCTTTCGACCCTAAAAGCGTAGAACAGACTCATTTGATGTAGGGATCGGGGAATGAGCTTCACAACAAAGAGTAGAGGCGAATGGTTCGAAAGTAGATGCTAGTGGTTCAAATCATGTATTAAGCCAACCCATTCTTTCTATCTATTCTTTTTATCAGTAAAGAGGTGCCTCGGGCTCTTTTCCAAGGGGCAGAGGGTATTGAGAAGTAGGTAGAGAAGGAAGGAAAGATCCCTTTAAAAGCCGCAAGAAGCTGCATATCTTTCTTCTCTTTTCAAAGATGGGGCTGATGGCCCCTGCTGAGATTCATTCCCGTATCATCTAGGAGTGAAAGGGCTTACGGAACAGCAACTGAATATTAACCTGAGGACCTCTTTTTTACTATGTATAAAAAAGACTCCATCGTAATAAGTGGGTTTGGCTGCTAATAACTAAGGAGGTCATCCGCTCACCAATTAGGTTGTATTGAGCATGAATTCTGTGTTCCACTTGGGATGCGAGACTCTCTCTTCTATATTTGTATCTTCCTTCCTATTGTATCTTCATAGTAGATCGCTCAGCCTGATTCTACTTAAAGAGAGGAGGGGCATAAGTTCTACAAAATGTGTATGTTAAGTTAAGCATGACGATTGGTTCCTTGCTTCAAACATGACTAGATTGAAGGCATTCTGCCAATAACGTTTGAATAAGACGAAGGCAATAGGCGTCACTGAACTAGGTACTTTCCGACCAACTGCCCAAACGGAAAATGGGAATGAGCAACTCCAACCAGCTTTTTTGAAGATGTCTGCTGCGGATGTTTCCTATGGTTTACGGGCGAGAGAAGAGAGCATCACATCAAGTCAATATCAATAGAAAGAGGTGCTTCTAACTAATTCTGTCTGAGCCTTGAATGAACTACATTCTCTTCGATCCCTTTCCGGAACCAGCCCTAGACCTCTTCTTTTGAATGTTTTCCGGGGCTACTTTTTCAGTCGCAGGTGCTGCTACAACTAATTGGTTCTTCAGTTGATTGGTGAACAAAGGAATTTAGTACGGAACAGTAAAGAAATATAAGAACATGACTGTCGACAGCTTTCAAAAGAAAAAAGGAGTGAATAGGGCTTATGGATCATCAACACACCGGCTAAGAAAAAGTACGTAAGGGATACGCCTTCCAATTCTCATGTCTTAAGCACGAGAGATTTGTTCAAATTTTGTGGAATGAGATACTTCACCAAGGAAGTAGCGCCTGACCTTTACCTTTAAGGTTCCGATTTTAAGGCTTTAGGTCCAGCAGAGGTAAAATCCTTTGATAAGAGCTTCCGATAATATTTTGAGTTCTCGTGCCTGTCCTGGTCTCTGATAGAGATCCGAGAATTTTAGTAGTTTCCGCGAATATTAATGATTCTACAGTGGCATAGCTCCAGACATGGGCTTCTTCCCTTCATTATATGCAGCTGTGTGCTACCCTGCAAGAATCCGTTTTGGATATCTTTTAGTTGTGATATTACCAAATTTCAAGAAGCCTCGCTCATATTTTAGTAGATTTGTAGGGCAGTTGAAGTTCGTTTTCTTTATTGTTTTTGAGTAATTATTATGCACTTGAAGTTTTGTCCTCTATCTATCTGCCAATAATGAGCTCTCGTTATATTCTCTATTGATATTGACTTGATGTGATGCTCTCTTCTCTCGCCCGTAAACCATAGGAAACATCCGCAGCAGACATCTTCAAAAAAGCTGGTTGGAGTTGCTCATTCCCATTTTCCGTTTGGGCAGTTGGTCGGAAAGTACCTAGTTCAGTGACGCCTATTGCCTTCGTCTTATTCAAACGTTATTGGCAGAATGCCTTCAATCTAGTCATGTTTGAAGCAAGGAACCAATCGTCATGCTTAACTTAACATACACATTTTGTAGAACTTATGCCCCTCCTCTCTTTAAGTAGAATCAGGCTGAGCGATCTACTATGAAGATACAATAGGAAGGAAGATACAAATATAGAAGAGAGAGTCTCGCATCCCAAGTGGAACACAGAATTCATGCTCAATACAACCTAATTGGTGAGCGGATGACCTCCTTAGTTATTAGCAGCCAAACCCACTTTATTACGATGGAGTCTTTTTTATACATAGTAAAAAAGAGGTCCTCAGGTAATATTCAGTTGCTGTTCCGTAAGCCCTGTTCACTCCTAGATGATACGAGGAATGAATCTCAGCAGGGGCCCATCAGCCCCATCTTTGAAAAGAGAAGAAAGATATGCAGCTTACTTGCGGCTTTTAAAGGGATCTTTCCTTCCTTCTCTACCTACTTCTCAATACCCTCTGCCCCTTGGAAAAGAGCCCGAGGCACCTCTTTACTGATAAAAAGAATAGATAGAAAGAATGGGTTGGCTTAATACATGATTTGAACCACTAGCATCTACTTTCGAACCATTCGCCTCTACTCTTTGTTGTGAAGCTCATTCCCCGATCCCTACATCAAATGAGTCTGTTCTACGCTTTTAGGGTCGAAAGACTAAACCAAGACAAGTGAGCTAATGATGTCTCCTTCATCTGAAGATGAAAGCAGAATCTGAAATACATTGAGATCGCCGAAAAAGACACACAAAACTAGGAGAAGGAAGCAGCACCCAGCTCGATGAATCTGAAGCAGCAGATCTGCAAGACTCGGTCCTTCTTTCTTCTTTCTCAGTTTAAAGAGAGGAGAGGAAGGGAGAAGCGAACGGTTTTTGATCATTTTATTGACGAGATTTTCAATGAAAGCTGAGATGGGGTAAGTGTGAAGAGTCAACTATTGCCCTACTTTTCTTATTTCTTAGAAGAATGGCCCCGGTATACTCCTAAAAAGGGGATTCTCGCTCTACTGAATCGAAAGAATGACTCTCGCGTTTGGAACAGATAAGTTCGATACAGATAACAAAGAATAGAAATTGGAGAGCAGGTGCCCTTCCCTAGTGGAAGCCCTCCCAGCCCAAAGGAAAATGCCCAGATCATTTGAAAAAAAAAGATGCGTCAGTCACGCATCCTAATTGGTGAGCTTATGCCGGCCATAGTTCCTTCCCTGCTCTTAGTTTGCTTTTAAAGGCACCATTTTTGCGAGTAAAAAGAACATGTGGTTAACCGAATGGATCATAGGTTGCTGCTCCACAGTCTGAGTTTCTTGGTTCGCCCTTCCAGGCTTAGCTCCAGTCTCTACGGGCTCAGCAGCAGCTTCTTGGGCTGGGCCACCAGCTTGAGGCTGTTCCTGATGCTGGACTTCAGCAATGGTAGCCACTGCTTCTTCAGTCTGAGAATCTGCCTGTTTGTTGCTTGCGACCTGGGCTGCTCGGTTTGGCCGAGCCTGTGGGCGTGGTGTTTTGTCCGTAGTTGGATTTGCAAATTGATTGGCGATTTGCCTTACTTGGCTTACTTGCTTGATTGAAAGAGTTTTCCCGCTGGACAGCTACTATGAATAAATTGATTGTCTCTATTGAACCTAGCCTTACTAAATATCGTAAGAAAAAAAGCCAGCCGCTGCAAGTGCTTGAGAATGAGTTCACGCTCTTCTTGTTACAGTAAGTGCTGCAATTAAATCAGCTCTTGATGCAATAGAATAGGAGTTCTTGGTGTAAGCGTAACCGCAGTTGACTAAATATCCGCCGTGGTTGAATCACAAGGAAGAAAGATGGTAGCGTAGGGTAGAGTAGATTCGACGCTATGCCACAAGGTTATCCGAGTTTACAGGTGTCGTTGCTTATCCCTTTCTTCATTAAGATGGAGTTGGTGTTCAGTGTACCCACCTACTCACTCGCGGAAGAGAAGAATAGATCCATTGGCGGGGGTGACTAACCGTGGTTCGGCTGTCGCCCTAAGGTTACGATCCGTTGGGTTGGGAAACCAACCTGGATCCACTTTCCTCCAAGAGCCATACCGATTGAGAAGGAGATAAAGTTGAAAACAACCGAGATCGGATCTCTCACGGAAATTGTGAGGCCCCAATGTGGTCATTACTGATGTCTTTCTTGTACCAAATAACTTGAACAGAAAAACAGCATGTTATTCCCATTCAACCCACAACAAATTTTCGGAAGATTGAGAAAAACTCTTTCGCATTTTATATGTAAAAATCTTAGAGTTCGAATTTCTATCGTTGTCTTTTTACTTTTTTCCGTATTAACCGTAAGCTATTTTTTCTTTCTTGTATTCGGCATTGATTTGAGTCTGATTTGGGGAAAACTCAAATCAATGCTACTGGTCAGGTCGTTCCGCGTTCTCTTAAGTCGGCTTCTTGGTTGGGAGGTTCCTATTTTCGTTCTGGTTTTTCTTGTTGGTTTGGAACTGGATTCCAGCTTGCACATGAGACCTGAGAACGACTCCCCTTCCTTCCTCTTTTTCAACCTCCCTTCGGGAAGTAAGAGCAATTTTCCCTTGCCTTGAGCCAGTTCCAGTCATGAGATGACTTTTCCCTTACTCTTTTCATTCATAATCTCTCTCTGCTCACCGCTCTCCCTGTGGGTCGAGCCTCCTTTTCAGTCGCCCTCTACAACTAAGTCAGTTGAGCTCTTTCGGCTCCTAGACCAGCTGTGATCTTTCCTCCTGTTGGTTTGCTTACTTAAATATATGCATCCTTAGAGTCAGTCCCTTTTTTTGTAGAAAAATTCCGAGCCGGTAAGCAAGACAAAGCAAGTCAACGTGGGAAAAAGCTCTCGATGGCCATAGACCTGAATGGTTGGAGTGTGCAGGATCACTCCTGAAACTTTCTTCCTTTATATAAGGAATCCTCCTGGTTGGTCGAAGCTAGAAGACGCTGGACGAACTGCTATTTTGTATAGGGAGAGTAAGATAGGCTAGGTGTTTTTAATCAACTCGTGAAGGTTCATTTCTAGTTTGCAAGGATAAGGAAGCAAATGTAGAGTCCTTTAATAATATGTCTGTCATTACGTGCGACTATCTCCACTATAGAAAGAAAAAAAGGAAAGAACAACATTTTCAGCACATTTATACGAAAAAGTCTTCATTATTATATTAGCATAAGTAGTAAACATTTTTTTCTAGGGTTTTTGTCATACATGCAAACATAATAAATAAAACCAAACAAAGATAGTTAGCATAGATAGGAGTCTATCTCCAGTAGGCATCGGAGTAGATATCTACTAAAGAAGACAAAGAACACCCTAAATTAAAACACATTACTTTTCATCTACAGACACTTATTTAAACCTTTTAAAACTAAAAAGAGTCGACGGACTCTTCTATTCTACTCTCTCTGGGAATCCGAAGCTATGCGGGCGACCCGCGCAGTCAGTTCCCTTCGTTCTCGGAGGAGGGCCTCCTTCCTCTCTTCCAGACCGCGAATGTGGTTCCAGATCTCTTGCATCATCTTTTCTACGACCTCAGGGCCGAGAGAAGGCAAATGCTAGCAGAACAGACCCAACCTTTGCTCCGATTGGAGCTTCTCCTCTTCGACTTGAGAGATTTCTTGCGAAATTTCTTGAAGTCTTATAAAACAATCCATGGCTACACTCAAAGATTTTTTTTGCCGACTTCTAAGTTCCTCTGCGTCTCCCTTTGCCAAATGTAGACTGAAAGAAGCTTCTGTTTATAGGCATTAGAGGCCCTTAACTCTTTCTTATTATTAAAAATAGTTGTTGTCTTAGTTTCATAACATGTTTCAACCCCGGCTTTTCATGAATATGGAACCCTATCCACTAGATTTTAGTGTGCTGAATAATTATCTTCGTACTCCAATCCGCACGAAAGGCCCCCTTTCTTTTACCGGGTTTCGCCACGTGGCTTAATCCCGATCACTGCTTAAGGAATAGGACACAATAATATAGCGCACATCAGAGAAGAGAGTACCCCCTTTATTATAAGGCAGGCCCCCCGCGTCCTTTCTTAAGAGATGGAGCAATCGTCACTCGACAGCTCAAAGCTGACCGGTACAATCTGCGTGCTTGCCTACTCGTCCCGGCCTATTTGTACCTAGCTACAATCTCTTCCCTTATAAAAGAAAA
>NW_017670395.1:637044-717044 GCF_001879085.1 Nicotiana attenuata
ATATCAGTGCCTTGGGGAAATGCCTACCTTCAGGAGAAGATTACCGAATGAGTTTCAAACCTGTCCTCTTCGCTTCCCAAGATATTTAGGGAAAGGGGCCTTGTCGGCCACCGCTTGCTGACGACGGAACGCATCGTCAATTAACGGGTCCTCGCCTTGGACTTAGTTGGAAAGGTAGGTGTTCGGCATGTCCCTTGCTTGCGAACTTCTTTAGTAGGGCGGAGGTGCCATTCCTCACGTTTACCGTTGTCCGCAGACTTCACTCTTTCAATACTTGTATACATTCTAACGAGTCAGGCATGCCTCTGTCCCTGTCACCAAGTGTGAGATCCACCGATTCACTGAGTGACTTTTTCTTACCGCTGCGCTTACGTCCCTATCTCCTAAAGCCCTATCAGACTTCCCTTGCCGATTGAAGAAAGCCTTATATGGCTTCAAACAAGTGAGAAAGGCCCTTTCTATCTTATTAGCCAAGCGCGCTAGCTGCAATAAAAAAACAGCGCTAACGAGCAAGAAAACGGATGCGCTAAGGAGCAACTTCGCGCAGCTGCTGCGCCCTTGCTTCTTGCTTTTGAGCCAGAGCTTGCTGGGTAGAGAAGTGGTACGTGAAGGTTAAATAAGACTTGCGTTAAGCAAGAAGAGTAGTCAAGCCAGAGAGGACAAAAAAGCAAGAAGCTGTTTTCGTTCAATCGACGGAATCAATTGTACTTTCACTGCTGTGGACCGGCTTTAATAAAGCACCTTTGGGCAGCAGCAACTATTGGGATCCAATTTCGAGATCAATTCGACAATCAAACTCTTTAAGCAATGATCTTATCTGTGTCATTTCTCTTGACGCGATACAAAAGACGACATTCGAGAGTCACTTAGCCCCTTGACCTCTTCTCTCAAAAAAGACGCTGTGCGGGCAAGTCGATCAAAGTCAGAGCGGGGAGGGATTGTTTATTTACAGTTGTTGTAGTACGACTTTTCATGTCCTATTCGGTCTTTCAATAAGTAGTCAGCTGCGGGCGTAGTCAGACTTAACATTGATTGAAGCAGCTGTTGGAGAGAAGGCACCAGTCAGACGTGCAAGCACCGGGTAATATGCAGCGACAGTTTTCAATCATACAATGTGTACTCTTAGTCTGACTTTTAGCGGTAGTCAGCTATCCTCGTTCCCCTCTTTGAATTGCCCTATTAAGTAAGGGTCGGTGTTTGCAAAAATGTCGAGTCGACGGGGTCAGGTACCAGTAGTGACAATAGCAAAGTGGGGCTGGACACTAGTTGTGCGAGTGGAATGACCCAATTGCACCTAGTCAGCCCGAACCGTTTTGCGGTTCTAGAGGACCCTGAATAAGAAGGGGCAAAGATGCCAGATCTGGACACTGCTGAACTGGAAGAGATTACTCAGGATGAGTGTTTGGGTAACAAAGCCGAGAAGGGTGTAGTCAAGGAAAGAACTCCCGAGGAGAGTGATTTGGCTCATAGAAGCGAGGATCTGGAAGAGATGCTCAACTATGGCAGTGACTGAGGGGGACTTGTTCTGTGATAAACAAATGACTTCAAACAAGAACCTCAGGGCATCCAAAAGAGGTGAACCTGAGAAGAGGAGTAAGAGTAAGCGTTCAAGTACAGGTGCTATGACCAACAAGGTGGAAGATACTTCCCTGGTTCGAATCACCCTGAATGAAGAGTGGGCGAACAAGATGCAAAACATATCATAAATGTTTAATTCTAAGAAAGAGGGGGGAGGGGGGAAGTAAAGGCCAAAGAACAAAAGACAAATAAGGGCTGCACAAGACGAAAAACTAGAGGTAGCGCTAAGGTGCGAGAGGAATGTAAAAACAACAATAGTTCCACGTGAAGGTCCTTATATGGAATGTCAAAAAGATCGGTAAAGTCGAGAAGCAGAGAGAGGCCAAAGATATAAGAGCGCAAGAGGCAGATTTGATTGGCTTGGTGGAAACCAAAGTGAGGAGTGGAAAGGCAGCCAGAATTACCAGATGCATGGGAAAGAAGTAAAGTAAATCCATTACTGTGGAGAATGAGTAAATAAGTTTGACTAGTGTAAGGGCTAGTAAGACCTACCCACTTTATTGAGCATTTTCATTCACTGAAGCAACTTGAACAAAATAAAAGTAAAAGAAAGAAATTCATTGACTTCGAACAGGAGGTCAATTAAATGAGTACTAACTCTCTTCTATTACATTGTTGTACCGGGTTAACAAGAGCTGACCCTCTTTATTCACTACAGTCCCGGAACAGAACAATCTTGTGTCATAAGAAAAGCTATTAGCCAACAACACATTGTCTAAACAAATCCAATTCTCTCTCGCTACGTTCCTCAAAAAATCCGATGCGGGCGGATTCTTCCCCGAACTAACAAAGAGATCTTGGAGGAATTGCCACATATGAAATTGAGCATAGTTTTGCAAAGAAATAGCCCACTTCTTTCTCGAGAAGAGATGGGAAAGATGCTCAATATCATTTGATTGAATAGTTGACCCAGCCCCTTATTGTTTGAAGAAACCCTCCACTTCAATTGGTATTATTTACACGAAAAGCAGACATGAGATAAGAAATCCAGTCTTTCACTAAGATTTCGAATTGCGGTCCCGAATTCAAGTTGATTCTATTTCGACTCTTCCTCAGAGAAAGACGATCAAACAATTCCCAATCATGGTCCTTGCGGATCGGATCATCCATATAATATAAAAAAAGAAACTCCAGATATTGGAGATCTTTCTCTTTGAATCATTCCGAAGTAGAAGGGGGTAAGATACTTGCCGAATCGAAGTTATTCATTTCATTCGCTACTGGAGCCCCTACTATTACTATTTAAGACGAAAAGAGGATTGAATCGAATACGGAAAGGTCATGGGGCTAGAAACCATAGGCACCGGACTGAGGTATGAAATGAAGGACGAGTTTCACTCGCTTCGGGCTCAAGCTTAGATAGAAGAGTCCAATGAGTCCACTAGTCCATCAGTTGAAATTCGATAGAAAGCTCAAGTGAGAAAGTCACTGTCACGCCCCGAATTCGAGGGACATGACTAGCGCCCGATCGGGTAGCCCCGGTCAAGCGGACCTGGGTGCCTTTCCTAACCCACGTGTTACCCCATGTTTTCCTTACTCAATATTCCAAGAATTAGCCGTATACTTAAGTTAGAACATCCTTTTTCAAAACATACATGCGTACTTAATAGTTAATGAAATTACAAGTTATTTGCCCAACATATGAACATAGCCTTACACAAGTACTTAACCCACATCTACTGTCTACGGAGCCTCTAAAAGTTCAACAGGATAATACAGTATTTGCCGGTAACAAGGCTCCGGCTATACCTTACACAAAAATCAAAATAAAACTCCGGAAACAAGCGGCCTGAGCCACGCAGGGCCCCGAGAGGAAGGGGGATCACCAGAAAGCTGATGGAAGACGAAGGGGAGCTACGATCGGTGGACTGGAGTACCTGCTACGGATCCACCTACAATCATAACACGAATGTAGCGCCCCCGGCAAAAAGGGACGTCAGTACATTTGAATTGTACTGGTATGTATAACAAACTTTACCCCGAGTAACCTCAAACCATACACGAATAACAACAATAGAGGGAAACAACAATTGAATACACACAAGGAAAAAAAAACAATCAAGGCAAACAAGTTGACAATCTCTCCTTTTCCCCATCATCATTTCCACATTTTCAGTTTCACAATGTTCTCATGCTTCATTTCAATAGTGATATCGATCACTTTCCATCCTTATTACCTCGGCCACCCTTATTACCTCGGCCACCCTTATCACCACAACCCACACATTATTACTTTGTGTTGCGGCGCGCAACCCGATCCCACCGAGCAATCGCAATTCACAAACAATAGCACAACAACAACATTTTACAAGGAGAACAGCAACAAGTTTCAGGAATAATCAACAACAAATCCCAATAACAACAGCAACACATCTCAAAGAACAACAACATAACTCACACAGAGTTTATATGACTATCAATGCCATTTCCATCCTTTTCAACAGCCCGTTGTACCATTTAAATCACAACAATAATTTTCCACAGCTAGGCACAAAGGATGTTACCACAGTTATTTCAATATCACCAATTTCGATTCCTTTCAATCATTTATTCCACAGTTCTTACCACATAACACATTCGCAATTACAACTTGGTTTATTGCCATTTACTTACACAACCATAGCGGACGTCTTAACCAACAACGTTTAAGGCACAACATTGACATGAATTCACAAATGGTTTACACAAGAAAACACATACTACTCACAAGAGTTTAACTTCACAACTAATCCATGAAGATATCACATACCAAGTATTTGGACACCAAGCATGGCGATTTTACAAAGGTTAAAGTTAGCCATACATACCTGGAGGTGAATCCCTTTTTTAATTTCTACTTCCAATTCACCAAAAATCTAGCAACGGCAATATAGTGCACAAATTAATACTCGTAACTTAGAATTCAAGGTTCAAAATCACTACCCGAACACACTTAGGTTATCAACCCCTTCTTTGTATAAGTCTTTGCTCCCACCCAATTACTCCCACTAGGTTTTGGGTTTTAATAAACATGCATGCACAATTTTAACCATTATTTTCAAGAACCAATGCATGAGACTACCCCCCCCCCCCTTAGTTTAAACCTGAAATTCAATGAAAAGGGTTAGGGATTTTACCTGCAAGAGAAAGGGGATGAAGATAAGCTTGAGATTTCCCGGCCCGGATCGTTTTGAAGAATCAAATTTTGGAGGAGATGACTTTGTCTCTCAAGACCCTCTCTTCCTCTCTCTTATTTTGTGCAGAAGATCGTTAAAGAATGAGGGGTTGGGTGTTTTATTACAAAACGGGTCGGGTTTTAAAATTTAGAAGAAAAAAAAAAGCCGAGCAAGATCTGCGGTTGCATTCTGCGATCGCAGAATCGAAATGCGGTCCGCAGATGCGATCGCAGAAGTGCCCCAAAAAATCTGAGGGGTCTGTTTGGGTCTGCGACAGGAATGCGGTCCGCATTCCTGTTATGCGGTCGCATTATGCACCGCAGAACTGACCTTCACAAATCCTTGAGGAATTTATGCGACGATTATGCGGTCAGCATATTGGTTATGCGATCGCATAATAGACCGCATTTTCAACACTAATTTTGACAATTCTTCTGTTTCACTCTGCGGCAGAAATGTGGTCCGCATATTAGATCTGCGACCGCATTCTGGCCGCAGAATTGCATTTTTCTGGAAAATTGATTCTTTTGATTTTTTTTACAAGCTTAGATCAATACCAAGGGTCGGAACTGCGGCTCGCAAGCTCGCCGCGAAGAATTCTATGCATTCCTAACACATATTCGGAGTCGACACCATAAGATACTAGGTTTTGAGCGAAAAATTTTTACGGGGCCTCACAGTCACAATCCATTGAATAAGATCGGCTCAAGGTGAGAGCTCAAAAAAGAAAGAAAAGTAGGCGCTTTTAAGGCCAGTATGGAGTAGCTAGAACGGATGGGAGGTAATTCGTCCTACATTGGATGGCTTGCTAAAGGCTTGTGTTCATTTCAGTGACCTGGAGTCTTTGTTTGGGAAGTCTCCCTCTATGAACGTGAATTACAGTGGATGATGGTTTTGATGTAGGAGCAGTGTGGAATCTGGAGCAGGGTATCAGGTTCAGACGACCTCAAACTAGATAGAGCAGGATTGGTGGAACCTGTGGTCGTCTCAAAATAGAAAGAGGTGCAGACGTCCCAACATGAGGTGTTCCAAAAGGAACTTAAGAGAAAAGAATAGGACTGGAAAAAAGGTCCGCTCTTATAGAAGAGCTACAGAGGCGGATGCGGATTCGGTCCGAGCTAAGTTCATACGTATTGCCTAAAAATATCAATTTTATAGAAAAATATAGCACTGACCTAAACTAGACCTCTTCTAAGGCAGAAAGAAGGTCAACCTCACCTCAGGTAATCACACCTTTCTTTCTCGACGATCAAAGAGTCAAAACTAGCTTTCGAGCTAACCAACCATGGAGCTACCGGCCAACAAGAAAAATGAGTTCTCATTCACGAATAACTAAGCTTTGACAAGGGAGAGGGGGACCAAACCATTAGGAGGAAGAAGGAGATGGAAGACAGGGTCACTTGTGAAAGAACTAGTCGAAGGGGACCATCACAGTTGGGGCGGTGGATGACAGGCTAGCTCACCAAGAACATCAGGAGAGATTGGGGAAGACTTGGCTACGGCAAGTCAAGGAGAAGTTAAGTCAAGGGATTTCAGACAGAAGTCCCATCAATCAGAAGAAAAGGATGTTCCAGGAAAGAAAGAAACAAGGATATCCAAAAGAATAGGCCTTGAAGGAAGGCATGAATGTGGGGAGACCGGTCTAAGGGCTGCAAGATATGCTACAAGGTTGAATCAGTCCACTAAGGGATGATCTTATACATGATTTCAGCGAAGTGTTCAAGTCAAGGACTTAGGCAATCAAAGAAAAGAAGACTTGAATGAAAAGCCTTCTATCCCACAGCTAAGGCATTCATCCAATACAGAGAGAGCGTCATATAGAATAACTCTATCCTTTGGAAACCACCTATTCCTCTCATCGACTAACTTCACTAGGGTCAAGATTCATGGTTAGGGAAGGATCGGGTCTTTTCAAGAGCTTATTGACCCGCAAAAATAAGCTTTGTGACCGATTTCTTTGAGTCAACTTCTTTTCCGTGCGTGATAGAGCGTGAGGTTCGAGAGCTGTATTAACAAATGCTTTATTCGATCACTTTTCGCTAGCCTTAGTGAGGGATGTGATAGCGTATGATCCGTGGGCTAAGCGAGCAGCAAGCATTTTCTACTTCAACAACGTCTACTTATAGCTTAGCAGTTTTGTCTTTAAAAATTTTCTTTTCTCTTTTCTTTTAGATGATGACAAAGGAACTGAAAACTGCGAATGCTTCTAATTAATTGAATCTTTTTTTAGAATCCAATTTTCCTATATATATAGCAGAGTGATGTCTTTATGACAATTCTTCAAGTAAACCTGCGCCCTAAGTGCTTACGTAGCCGATCACCGTTTGGCTAAGATCCTTGATGACTAATTCATAAACCACTAATGCTTTCAGTCTTGTGTTAAGTGTTCGCATAACGACTAAGGTCCTAACAACTTAATGTCAGACTGTTCAACATGAGGGTTGATCGCTGCCGACTCAACACTACACTAAGGTAAGAAGAGCGGATTGCAACAGCTTTTACCCGAATAGTGGTTCGGGATCGAATTTCCACAGGGAGCTAGTAATGGAGTTGCATTGTCTGTTTAGTCTAGAATTGCAGTTGTGCTTCTAATGTCAGTTCTAACATCTTTGGTTTTGATTTTTATATCTACTATTGTAAGACTAATGTTTGAAGCTAAATTATACTACGGAGATATTGCTAAGTTGTAATTAATATAGAGAAAGGCACTAGGGTAGTGGCATTGCCTAGGTGGCTAATTAACGGGTAGATGCTACTAAGGGTAAATTGACATATTTGGGTCTTATGCTATAACAGTTGCTCAATTGTACCCACTCTCACACTTCTCGGTAGAGAGAGTGATTTTGCCCAATTGACTCTCTCGAGACCAATTGGGTAGGCCAATTAGACCAAGCAACTAGTGTTCAAGTAGGGTAATTACGCTCTCGAGGTTTAACCCGTTAATTGGGACTACCATTTCTCATGGATCCATCCCAATTCCTTGTTGGGTCAATTTTGGGGTCATAGACTCTCTTTCTCAAGAAGAGTTAAACCCACCAAGCTAGAATCAGTGTTTGCAACCACCAATCCTTAATTAAAACCTAAAATTAACCCAAATAGCAAACACCCAATATCAATCTATCCTTAGATGGCAACACCCATCAATTACCCACACTAGGGTTGAGCCACAACCCTAGCTAGTGAGTTTAGCTACTCATGCTAGATGCTAAAATTAAAGAAATAGATGAAGAAGCAAACATATTAATTGATTACTAAGGAAGAAATACAATATTGAAGGTAAAAAATGCCAAAAATGGCTAAACCCAGTGTTCTCACGAGCTCAGCAGCTTCAGAAAAATAAAACTTAACCTAAAAATGGAGAAAGGATCTAATTATAGTGGCTGGAAAAACTGGACAAAAATACCCCTGCGGGGTCAGCACGGGCTGCGCAAAAAGGTAGCACGGCCGGGTTGGCTCTTGAACTCTTGAAATTTAACTCTCTGAAGTTGAGGGACGCGGACTGCGCGAAACTATAGCGCGGCCGCAGGAGCTCTGGCGCGGACCGCGTAAGTGTGACCGCGACCACGTGGCTTGCTCTGGTCCCAACTGGCATCTCTCTGAATCTCTTCACGCGGGCTGCATGAAAAAGTGGCGCGGCCGGTGAGCTGAACGCGGGCCGCATAAATCCAACTGCGGTCGCGTTGTGAGAGCCCTGAACATGCACTTCTCTGAATCTCCTAGTGCGGCCATGTGCACTTTTGTGCGGTCCGCACTAGGGTCTTTTTTCCATCACTTTACTTGGCCTTTGATACTTGAGCAGGTTTCACTCCGTTTTGAGCCGATCTTTGACATTTCAGTCAATTTGTCGTTCAAACCTCAATTAAGCATAACCTGTGAGCATTTTGGGATTACTTTGTATCAAATTATACTCAAAGCATAGGCAAGTAGGGGCATAAAACACATTAAAATCCTACTTATCAAGGGACATCTAACTCCTCTAACACAGATAACATAAAGACTAGGATTAGATGCTTAACATAACGACTCGTATGCTTTCACAAAAGATAGAGGAGCGACTCCAGAGAGAGACATCTAACAACTCGACTAGAGCGGATCCCGAGACTTCATCCCTTCCTTTAAACTGTTGGGCACTACATTCTATAAAAAGAAAGTGAAAATGAAAGGTAAACAAAAGAGAGAACAAATGCGACAAAAAGCGTCAGAGCTTCAAAAGCCTGAAATTGAGTGTCCTTGAATTAAGACTGTCGTACCCTTCCCAACCCAAGACGACAAGGCGGTAACGGAACTACGGCAACTTCGCAACGCATCATGCGGAATTGAAGCGAAGAAATTAGTTCATGCCACGACGATCTATATGGAAGGGAAGTTTTGTTGATGCATTCCTCTTGAGAATGAAGAAGAAGAGAGATCCTCTTTTTAACAGGAAAATTTGGTCACGTAGATCTTCTATTTCGCCGGAATTCGTTGATTGCTCCGTACGAATTTACAATGGAAAAACTCCTGTTCGTTGTAAGATTACTGAAGGAATGGTTGGTCATAAATTTGGAGAGTTTGCTTCTACACGGAAACGAAGACCTTCGAGAACAAATATTGGACCGGGAAGAAAAAAGGGAAAAAAGTAAAGTCTAAGCGCATATGGCACGAAAAGAAAATCCTATTTTGGTAAGACTTGATCTGAATCGTAGTTCAGATTCAAGTTGGTTTAGTGAGGGCGACCGCGAAAGTCACTGAATTGGTCAGTCTTTTAGTTCTCCCATATTAGAATATCAAAGGAGGACGTTGTAGATGCCCGAGGCGGACACGACTTCTTCTAAGGCTAGAAGACCACTGGAAGACACCCAAGACTATAGCATGTCGTGAAAGAAGCACACTGGACGGGCATGCTTCGACCGTGTCTCCGGGGCACAATTGAATGTAGATAACATGAACGCGAGGTGCAGGACACCAGGCCGAGAAACCCGGGCAACCATTCCCCTATGTGCCAATCGCTAGCGCATCCAGGGCCCCGGCGCCCAGCTCAGCTGGAGAGGCCTAGCTTGATCAGAGAAGTGCTAATTCGGTTCGGATAGACTTCATTCAAGAATGCCACAGCCCCGGGAATCAATAAGAAAACAAGTGCTAAGTTTCAGATCAGTGAATAAACCGAAAGGAAAGAAGAGACCTTTCTCGCTCAGCGCCTAAAGTGCACTATGCTCCGCAACAAATGAGAGTTTTCGGTGGAACCGGTGAACCACGTGGCTGGTTAGATGCGTGGGACAGAGGGCTCGTAGTACCTGCTAGCGCGGCTACGCAGTGGAAGGGAAGGAGCCTAAATCGACCCCCTTCTTTTTTTCTTTGAAAACAGCAGTAAGGAGTAAGGAGATTAAACTCTCGGATGAGACTAAGCAGCAACCAACCATTCCAACGCGCCCTTGACCTATTTTGATTAAGACCAAAAACCTATCTCTAAAGTGGAGCGTAGTTTAAGCTGTCAAACAAGTGATGATTGAATGAAAGAAAAACCACTAGTAGGGATATGGATGGAGTCTCGCTCAGTAGAGAGAGTTGTAGGATTCGTAAAACAGGAGAAGAGCCCTTACTTTCAAATGACAACTGCTTCTTCCTGTTGTGAGGGCCTTGAAACCAAACCGCCCCCTGCCCGATCAAGTACCTGTTGCTTCGCTGGTAGGCCTACTTAGGTTAGGGTTCCAAACCCCAGTTCTTACCAACCTCCGGTGTGTAATCTACATCTTTCTAGCTATAACTCGGTCGAATAAGAATCATTGATTCCCTCTACTGTCAATTTCTTATTCATTCATTGCGTTCGGCCGGTGCTCCTTTCTCATCTCAAACCATAACTACTCTGAACATTAGGGGTGATAAGGGAAGTCCGCCTGAGCGAAGCGACCGAAGGAACTTGACTTATCTGAATCGAATGATAGCGGCTTAAAGCGTTGCCTATCACGAGCAGCCTCGCTCCTTGATCGGCAGGGAGGTGCATCTCAATGTATGGGGCAAAGGATGTTGCGTTTTGACTTTGTCTCCCGGGATCCACCACAGGTTGGGTTTGAGAGCCTGTGATGGGTGACTATCCGGCACGGTTCAGAGAGCACTTTTAGTCTGCTCTGGTGAATGGAAACCCACCCTATCAAGTAAATCTGTGTATCAAGATGTCAATCTGAGATCGTATTTCGGTTCGATACGTCCACCAACGAGACTCACCTTTGGCTTTTGTCTCGGTAGGTGTATTATTATACATTTTCCCAAAAGAACATTCATTTATTTATTTCTTCCCCGTCGACCACGACGACTGAAATGATGCGAAAAATCCAGACTCGTAAAGGAGAAGGGCCGGTGGGGCGCATTTGGGAAAGTCGGGCCGATCGGGTGTCTTCATTCAAGCGACGGTACAGAAGAAGAACGAAACGAAGTGAGAGGCCGGGGGGCAGGGAAAAGAGTCGAGTCGATCAGGCTCGACGATCGGGAAAAGCAAAACGAAATCAGGATTTGGCCGATAAAGAAGCAAGGCTATAGATACCATGACCAATCACCATCCATAAAGAAGAATCTTTCTAAATCACTTCATGTCAGCGGGGCCTTCAAGCATCCGAAATATGCCGGGATTAAAAATGACATAGCGTTCCTGATAGAAAATGACGACTCCTTCAGAAAAACAAACTTATTCAAGTTCTTTTTCCCAAAGAAGTCCCGCTCCGACCACTCGACGAGTCATCTACTTAAAAGGATCCTCCCCGCAGTCGGCCCATCCTTGAATTATTCGGTCATGCAATACTTATTGAATACAAAGAACAAAATTCATTTCAACCCCGTCGTAGTTCTCAATCATTTCGTGGCACCGGGCGTGGCTGAACCATCTAAGATGGGGGGAGCTAATGCACAGGGAAGAAGCTTAGATAAAAGAATACGTTCTTGCATCGCTTTTTATGTAGAAAGCTCGACCAGCGAGAAAAAGTGTTTGGCCGAAGCCAAAAAGAGGGTGACCCACTTTATTCGCCAAGCGAATGATCTTCGCTTCGCGGGAACAACAAAAACCACCATTTTGCTCTTTCTTTTCTTCGGTGCTACCTTTTTTTTCCAAGGGATGGGGTTGGGGTGTATAATAACCTTTTTTTTTAGGATGCCCGAGAACAACTCCTAGGTCAATTAAGGATAAAATGTTGGAACCTCATGTGTAAGGATAAGGTAATGGAATTGATAGAGAAATTCATAGACCTAAATAGGATAGGAGAATTGATAAGGGGAATAGAGATGATGATAGAGATCATACTGAGAAATAGAAGAATTCCGTACGGGTACAACTATTATTTGAACGAAGTGAAAAAAAGGCGATCTTTGTTGTATAATAGAACAAACACTAATACCTTAATTGAATCGGTCAAGATCACATCTGTTTATCAAAGGGCTTCTCCGATTGTTCAAGACATCTCTTTTCAACCGAGGAACAAAACAAGATCATTTCGTTCCATTTTTAGTAAAATAGTGAAGGATATTCCATTAGTAATGAAAAAAAGGGTGGAGGGGATCCGTATATGTTTTTCAGGTCGATTAGAAGGTGCAGAAATAGCTAGAACTGAATGCAGAAAGTATGGAAAAACATCTCGTAATGTATTTAACCAGAAAATAGATTATGCTCCTGCAGATGTATCTACTCGGTACGGAATCTCAGGTGTCAAAGTGTGGATTTCATGTAGTAAAAAAAAGGGACGTGCTATATATGAAACGTACGAAATATAGTAAATATCGTAAAGGCAGATGTAGTAGGGGTTGCAAACCGGACGGTACACAACTTGGTTTTGGAAGATATGGCACTAAAAGTTGTAGAGCTGGTCGTCTTTCATATCGAGCCATTGAAGCAGCTTGTCGTGCTATAATCGGACACTTCCATCGTGCAATGAGCGGACAATTCCGAAGAAATGGTAAGATATGGGTAAGAGTTCTCGCAGATATCCCTATTACCGGGAAACCTACAGAAGTAAGAATGGGAAGAGGAAAGGGAAATCCTACGGGTTGGATTGCTCGTGTGTCCAGGGGACAAATCCTATTTGAAATGGATGGTCAACAACCAACTAAAGTTGGTTTCCGTTCGTCAACAACCAACTAAAGTGCTCTATACTTCATCACTACTCGTACAGGGAAGGTGGAAGAAATGAAGTCTCTCTTTTTTTTTGCAGGGGGGGGGGGGAGCAGTCAAAGAATTAACCAAACCAAATGATTGTTCTAGAATGGCTATTCCTCACAATTGCTCCTCGTGGTGCAGCGGAACCATGGCAATTAGGATCTCAAGACGCAACAACACCTATAATGCAAGGAATAACAGACTTACATCACGATGTCTTTTTCTTCGTTATTCTGGTTTTGGTTTTAGTATCATGGATCTTGGGTCGCGCTTTATGGCATTTCCACTATAAAAAAAAAATCCAATCCCGCAAAGGATTGTTCATGGAACTCCTATCAAGATTCTTCGGACCATATTTCCAAGTATCATCCTTATGTTCATTGCTATACCATCATTTGCTCTGTTATACTCAATGGACGAGGTAGTAGTAGATCCAGCCATTACTATAAAAGCTTTTGGACATCAATGGTATCGGAGTGCGCCTCTTCGCGTGGGTGATTAAAGTGCAACGAAATGCCTTAAAGTTGAATATGGTTCGCGAAGCATCTGGCTTACCGGTAATCTCCCATTCCCGCCGTCGAGAGACTTTAATAACTATAGCATGCAAGAAACGGGGAGTTGAGGTGGTTAGACCTATACCCCGAAATGCTCCCACCATAGGAGCCTATGGTTCCATTCTTATTGTTGCTGGAGGTACACATCCCTCTTCTCGGTGTGGAATGATATACGAGAAATATATGCTCAGCCTGCAATGTCCGATAACGGCGCTGAAGTAGTGAATCTATCGGCACCATAGCAGTGGTATACAACTTTGGACCTAATGGCTGGCCTAGTAACCTTTCGGAATGGGGGATCCACGTTGGCAACAACCACGGTAGTAGTTGCGGAACTACTGGGCCGGGAGAGGACAACCTCTTGTTCCTGCTCCTCTTTCTTCGCTTCGGGACGAAGGTCCTACGGTCGGTAACAGCAGGCACAAGCAAGTCGACCGAAGGGGACCATCGCTTCTACTCCTCCACCAAGGAGCCGTTCTTGCGAGAAGCAAGGGATGTCGTGAACGGTGGGAGGTCACAGAGAATTGACCTATTCATAGAGTGATCCTATGATCGATACAGGATATAGACTATCTCATTCTTTATTCTATTCTATTTCTGAAAGAATAAAAAAAGAAGGGTGACTCAACATCTCAGCTAGAGCTGGTGGTAGGACCTATTGGTATAATGCACGCTGGAACGTGGGAATTCGAGGTCTCATGAACTACTACTAAAAACCAACTTTGTTTCTGTTTTGTTTGTGGACAAACGATATCCGGTCAGGCCTATGGTTGGATCCTTTTAGATCTACGGGCCTGCCGGCCCCGGCCATTTACATGAGCATAGGGAATCTATACTCGAGCGTTCCACTGGGCCCCTGATAGGATAGGTGAGGAATCACTCTGGATCTTCTTTTTTTGGGCTACAACTTCGCCGAGCCGACTAGCATCCCTTTCCGCTGTGCATTTTTCGAACAAAGAAGACGACTATAGGATCGAATTCGTTCTTCAAGAAACTGCTCGTCCCATACCTTCTGCCTGTCTCATATGTGTGGAACCTGGTCTTTTTCAGTTCCAGCCTCTCCCTTGAATGCATAGGGTAGGTAGGGCTGGGTGAGAAATGGTTCCCTCCTGCCAATAAACTTTCCCCGGCCTTCGGTTAACCTTACTCATAAAGGGTCTTACGGTCGGGAGAACTACCTTACTAAAGAAAAATAGTGTTCTTTCTAAGAGTAGGCGTGGAGAGCTTTTTGCGGGGAAACTTGCAAGTACAGTTTGGGGGGAGGCGGGCGTCGACCCTACCTCATGAGTATTCAGACTATAACAGTTCCGATGAATAGTCACTCACTTTTGATAGTTATACGATTCCAAAAGATGATCCAGAATTAGGTGAATCACGTTTATTAGAAGTCGACAATAGAGTGGTTGTACAAGCAAAAAGTTATATATGTTTTATTGTAACATCTGCTGATGTACCTCATAGTTGGGTTGTACCTTCCTTAGGTGTCAAATTTGATGTTGTACCTGGTCGTTTAAATCAGACCTCTATTTCGGTACAACGAGAAGGATTTTACCATGGTCAGTGCAGTGAGATTTGTGGAACTAATCATGCTTTTATGCCTATCGTCGTAGAAGCTGTTCCTAGGAAAGATTATGGGTCTCGGGTATCCAATCAATCAATCCCACAAACCGGGGAAGCTTAAGTGGAAATGAAAGAGGAGGGTGAGGGAAGCCACTAAATTGAGGGCTTCGCTCGCTCGCTCTAACGCTCGTTTAGTAGACAGCGAGTGGAGTGCATAAGCCCCATTAGAGATAGGGGTGAGTACTACACGAGTTTGTAAGAAAAGTATGGAACTAGCCTTTTTTACGAAGCAGAGCAACCTCATCTTGCTTGCTTCTGGCGAAGCTTCTAGCTCTAAATAATTAGAATTCTGGTATGGCAGGAATAGTGTCGACCATTACGAGCGATAGCGAAGCCAAGCCGTATAAAGGCGAGCATCCCTTATAGCAATAGGAAACGGCCTACTTATAGCCGGTCAGTCAATATCAGTAGGGGTCCTCTTGCCTGAAAAAAGGTGTCACCCAAACATGGGCAATGATAGACAGACAAAAGATTTATGCAGTCGTTGCGGCCTTGCATTGAGCACCGACATAGTAGAATTCAATTCCGTTGGCTCATATGAGTGGCTCTTGGCTTCGTAAACAAATCTATGTTATTACTTTCTCACTGCCAATGAGTAGGCAGCTTTGGATGCTTATGGAGATATGGCTTTGGTAAAGATCTGCTTAGCGTGTGCTTTCTCGGGTGCTACTTAGAATAGAGATAGTCAGACTCTAACTTGAGAATGTTATAGCGCTGTGAAATAAGGATATTCTGATCGACCCGATTGGCTCTCGTTCTGGTTTGGCGGAAAGGTGATAAGCACTAAATCTTTCTTCCTGGTTGGTGTACTAGGGCGAGGCGAATCCCAACCCCTTTGTTAGCTAGCTTAGCTTTCCCTCTTTTCAATCTATATCAGATCCTCCATTACTTCTTCGCCAATACCTTTTAGCTTTCCTTTAGCTGCTACTTTTTCCCAGTCCACGCTCAATCGGAGTAGTCAATATGCCTACTCCATCCTTCTTTGACGAGATGGATGCTGTAGGAGAGGTTGGGAAGGAGGGACTTCGCTAAAGATGGTCTATCTGTTCGCGAGGAAGGTCTTTTTCCTTTCTCCTTCCATTGCTTGACTAGGTTCGCTTTGCAAGGAAGGGAAGGCATCCGTGCAGGTAGAAAAAGGCGGAGGTCAAGCTATGGGCACAAGGAGGTAAGGTATAGTAAGTTACTTCTTCGTCTTTTGCTTGTCATTGGATTGGAAGCCGCAGGCGATGCCTTCTTGCTTGTGTAGTTGGCCTTGTCTGCTTAGTGCGGAAGTGCATAAAGTAGGCTCATTATTTGGTTTATAAAGATCTTGTAGTAGTCGAAGGTAGTCCGCTTGTTAGATTGAATTGAATCTTATATAACAACTGGGGCCTTATTAATTAAGAGACTTTATCAATGGTATAAGTGGACCTCTCAAAGTTATATGTAGATATTAGTCTTGCTGGTTCGGGCGGTAAGGCCCTGGGTAAGCTCGGGTTAGCCTGTCAGGGTGAATGCAGGTAGTGGATGTAGCTTTTCTTCTGAAGCGTCTTAGTTCGTAGCTGCCGAAGTGTAGCATTGAGGTGAGGAGCGCACTAGCTAGGTGGAGTCTCCTTTCGGAACTACTTCTTTTCCTTTCTCTCTCTGCTATCCCATCCACTGAATTGTCAGTATCGAGACAAGTTCGGAATGTTGGCTGAGCGTAGACTAGTCTGTTCAGGCAGTCACAGGCTTGCTAAAGCTAAAAACGGAACTTAGCATCTCACTGACTACATCAGAAGCGAAATCCTCAACTTCAAATACAATGCGAGCTGGAACGGGGTTGCCTTAGCTAGTGTGGTGTACATATGCCAGGAATCACACCATAGTCGGAGTCGATCGAGTGAGGATAAACCTACCTACCTTGGGGAAGGGCCGGATCTTGATGTAGAAAGGAGCTCTCAAGCTGAGGCGGAGAAGAAAGCTTACGATTCTGTTGGTGTTCAGTGAGCTCTACCAATCAAAGCGGCTAAAGGAACCTGCTTTGGTGACCCTACGAGGAAGTGTTGCTCATTAAAGTCAGCTTCAAACTTCCGGTAACCACTTATCCCAAGATAGGTGGGAAATTCATTCCGGATGGAACTAAATATTTCACATTTATAGGTTTCGGCGGATGTAGATTCGACAAAAGATTACTCTTCTTCAGGTGCAGATGAGGTTTATGGGGAAGAGGAGGCAAGGGCTGACGCTTAAGCATCGGCTAGTGGAACCACTCCTGTCCTTCTTTCATATCCGAGGTGGGCTCTTTACACATATGATATGGAGGTCTAGTACGGTGAACAAGTAATGTAGGGGCTCTTCGATTAGGCGAACCAGTCCAACTAGGCTAAAATACAACCGTCCACTCCTTTTCACGGCTTTAGCAAAGCTTAGGTCCTCGGGTCCAAAACGAGCCTATCGGTCCAATCCCTATCCCCCTTCTATTATTCAATGAAAAAAGTAGAAATTCCCTTGGCCTCCTTCTTTATATCGATTTCACAACTCTTTATGGCCGGTATAGGCAAGGACTCATCTTTGAATGAATCCATTTTCCTCTCCTCCCCACTTCCACCTTCTTTGTATTGGTTTTTGTGGGAGATCAGGTCGAAAGGAGCGAAGGGAAAGTGCCCGTCTTGGTCGACCAACTTCCGGAATGTCCTTTCTTGGGTCAGTTCTTCAGGGATCAAGTCTTTTGACAACTTGTTCTAGGGTTACCTTTCTTAGTCACGCATTTTCTTTTGGCTTTTTGATGGGTCTAGTCCCTTAGCCTCTCAAACAAAACATCTACAATTGGCCTCTTTCTTCTCATTATTCTGTCGGGCCTAGGGTACTACGGCCTTTCTTATTCCACTTTCTCGAAATGTAGAGCAGCGAATCGAGAGTCTCTCGCTCTCGTCCCATTCCTTATTCTATGGCCAATCTTCTTGAATCCAAAGCCGGTCCAAACGATCTCATAGGTGGATCACGGGAAATCACTCGAGATAGGAAAGCTTTAAGAAAGAAAAAGCTATGACTAAAGAAGGGTAATTCCCCTAAGCAATTAAAGGGCTACGGCTTTCGTGGGCAATCGCTTCTTCGAGACAAATTCTAACAATATCGAGATGGGAATGAAATTCTAGTTAGACCCCGGCCGCTTTCTTGGAACTAATTGATAGGCACTTAGTTTTCTATAGAACAAGCGGGCGATATGCAGGATCAATCAAGGTAAAAAGGTAGTCACGGCCTATGCTATAATGCACAAAAGCCCTCCACCGCACCAAAAAGTAAAGAACCCATGGTGCCTGCTTGTGACACATAGGGCTTGCTTTTCGTGATTACTATGAAATAGATGGCGGACTCAATTCATCAGGATCTGGAAGGACGACATCTCTCTTAGAAAAGAGGGAAATAAAAGATGAGAGAATCCTGCCTTTATTTTGACTACCCTAGGCTAGAGGACTTGACGGACCACCTCAGAGGTCGGAAGAAGATTCTTGAAGACCACATCAACCCTTGCTGAAAGGGTTATGGGGGACAAGCAGGGCATATAGCCTATAAAGAGGTGGAATCCGTTCGTTCATACGCACACCGACTGGATCATCCACAACAAAGATAATACTCGAAAAGGGATTACGAGTCACCTTCTTTGAGCAATATTCTATTTTTCAGAGAGAAGAATGACCAAAAGTAGACTTGACCCGAACAAGTACATCCGGCCTTTCGTCTTTATTCATAATCAAGAAAGACGGGATGTAAAGGCACGCAATTCTTGATCTTTTTAGAATTCTGAAGGACATCGATCTATCGTCTTGCGCAAGGATATCTCTCTTTTCTTAGACTCCATAAGGAGAGAATAGTCCACTTGGGTGGAAGGGGAGGCCAGGTTTTATTTTACCTAGGCCAAAGACTGTCCCCGCTACTCTTCCGGGAAAAGTCGCTTCCTTTTTTCGGGGACTTTTCCGCAACTCCTTATCACTATTTCGCTTTCTATAAAGCATAGTGTCAGTCTCCCTTACTTTATAAGGTAGGAGAAGGTATCTCAAATCTTTCCACTGGAGAACCAAACCAAGACTAGGTTAGGGGCCTTGAAAAAGGGAATTCCCTCCTATCTTCCCCTTGTTGAAGAAGGGTTGACGTAAAGGATAAGGTTCAGGAGGTTACCGGAGCCGGAGTTCCAATTAGCAATAAGAGAAAAAGAAAAAAAGAAGTGAAATAAGCTTTAAAAGGCCAACCCCCGTGCAGAGTTGGGCCAAGACTAACTGCGAGTTTAAAGTGGTTTACTATGTATATTTCAAGGGAAAGCAGGTATAGGCATAAGCTTATGGGACTAAGGCGCGCCACCTTAAGCGGAATGGAGCAAGGAGTTATCCACTAAATGATAGAAAGGCTACCTTCTCAAGGAGGAAGACTTCTTTCAATATAAAGCAAGGTGTAAGCAAGCTTCTTTCCGATCAGACTGACCTAGCAAAGAAGTATCTTCCTATAGATAGCTCCTTGCTTATAAAAAGATTTATAATGAGAATCAGTTGAAGCTTATTCAGGATTGATCTTTCTTATCTGAGAGTCTTATCAAACTCTCTGCCACTGTAGGTGCAGCACAGGTAGTAGTAACTCAAAGAGCTGATGCGGTATGATCGCGATTATAAGCGTCCTATTTAGTTTAGGGATTTAGGGACTAGGCCTGTTGAGGAACAGAGATGATTCATCTTAGTCTTAGTATGCCGGGTATGTCTTTGGCCAAGCCCAGGGATTGACAAATCTATAGTGGCGGGTCTATCTTCTTCTAGGCGAGCTGCGGAGCTACTTTTTCTTTCTTTCATTCCATCTGTCTTGCTTGATTTGATAAAGAGAGCGCTTTGATAAGACTGTTCCGTAGAGAGTGTGGCTAAACACTTCTTCACCTTTCGGCCTTCAAAGGAATGGTCGGAACTGTGATCCCGATTATATAGTTGCATTCTTCTCCTCTCTCTATTTTGGCTTGGGGCACTGTTAGGCTCATCTCTCTGAGTTCGTTGAACTCCTCCCAGGCGAATCAATAATGATTGTGGCTGGACTCCTCTATTCATCTATCTATCTCGTTTATGAATTTTATGATGGCCAGGCATAGCCGGAACTCTTTCGTAGGCAGCTCTGGAGGTAGTGGCTTGAAACTAATCTCCCGCAGGACCTTCACCATGATCGGAGCTGAGATGATTCATACTAGCTTGGTTAGGTCAATATTTGTACCATCGCTTATATTTGATGTAATATAGTATAGAGGCTGAAGGTGAGAAATCATCAATTAAAGTAGATGCAGCTTCCCTTGCTTAAAGGACGGAACTCCAGCAAGAAATCTATTGAAGAGTTGGCGCTGGGTTAGCCGAAAATCAAAGTTTATCCGGTCCCTGAAAAATTTGCTTTTTATGATTACATCGGCAATAATCCAGAAAAGGGTGGATTGTTCATAGCGGACTTAATGGAGTCAGTTATAGCATCCTGTTTCTTGTTACAAAAGAAATTTCATAAGAGAGATGAGGCAAAGAAGGAATTGATAGAGGTGCGTCGAGATTTTCAATACCTTCTTGATCGAGAAAATATCCTTGCCTGTACTTTTCTTTATTTTTGGAGATTGGGTTGGTGTTCAGTCTACTTCTAAATAAGTACTCCGCTTTGTTTAGTCTCTTTCTTCATGCAAGTCTACTAGTTGATCGAGAAAGCACCGCCCAAAGCGCCTCATAGAGGCGGTCACCGGTATGCTCATCTCAAAGCTGAAATGAAGAAAGTAAAGTTCTTGCATTTTTCAACCATAAGGTTGGCTTTTCACTAGAAGCTCAGCATAGAGTTGATCGACCAATTCCCCCGAGCTTAGGGGTCAATTACGGGGGAGTCGGAAACTATTCTATCTTTTCTAAACCGGCATTCTCCCTTCTATCTATCTTTAATTGAATTATGGAGGTGCAATTTATTTTGAGGAGGTGGGTTCGAGAAGAAAAGCCATGTACTATTATATGGTATAATTCTAGATCTCATTCGTATTCCAGTGGTTTGGCTTAGATGTGGCCTTTCATTCCTTAGGGAGTGAGAGGGTAAAAGGGAAAGGGTGGGCGGCCCCCTACAAGTTCTTGAAGTCGGATGGAACGATAGCGCATATAGGAAACGAAACTCAGACCTATGGTGCCATATATGATAAGCATTTCCTGATCGGGTTAAGATTTCGAGATTAGAGTTGAGTGAGGGCAGCAGTTCCTCCATAATAGCTATGAAAAAGGGAAGTGGAATTTCACCACGAAAGGTAAGAAAGAACTGTGGTTCAACTCCACAGCGTGGTTAGAGCAGCACCACAAGCCAATCAACCAACAAATAGATACGCTTCACAGAAGGAAGAGACAGAATCCAGCTTTTGTTTGTTATCAGGAGTGCAAGTTCCCAACATCGCTCCGGTTAGAATTAGATAAACTAAGTTCGTTTCGGTATGAGAAAATAACCAATCCTGAATAAGGGATAAGTCAGGCGTGTACAGACTATGGCATCGTTAAGCCCTTTTAATTAAGTGTGAAATGTGTTGTTTCAAAGTAGCTAAGGGAAGTTTGGTCGGACACCTAATCTTTGGTCATATAGCCGTGTGAGAAGTCTGGTACTGTATTAAGAAGAAAATTCCTTGATCGTCTGTCATATGCGCTGCCCATATCCTGAGCCTGCTTAGAAGGGACTCAATAACAGAGATCTTCTTTGACACGCGGACCTAGTTTCCACCAACCCAGATGTACCCGATTCAGTGATGACACTGACGGTACTATCCATTTTTTTTTTTTTTGCAAACGGCCTGATGCTTAGTTTTCTTCTAACTTAGTACTGATCTTTATTGTCCGATTTGCTTTCTTAGTGCTGACACCCTCGTATGCCAATCAACCAATGAAGCGGCAGAAGAACCTATTTGACAGTAATCTAGAAGGAACTTCAGAAAAAGACTGGAAAGTAAGGAACAAAATGCTCGACCGAACAAGCAACAACTGACGAGATAGGGACGCACTAGCGCTCAACACTATTCTAATAAGGGCGTTAGCGCATCCGTTTTCTTGCTAGGGCGTAGCGGTTTGAAATTTGGAAAATATGGAGAGTCATAGAACGAACATGGTGCGGAGATTGGGGGTGTTGAAAAAAGGAGAATATTGAGATGTTGGAAGATTTTTTAATAAACTTTCCATGATGCAACCGAGTTCCTATATTGATACAGCACAGCTACTTGAACGGTGAAGAAGCAGCTACCAAGTGGAGAAGAAATAGATATAGTTCAAAAGAAGGTGGTGACACTTGTTAAGTCATCAAATGAACTTCTTAAAACTGAATCTTTTCTCATTGGGAGCTGGCTGTAATAGGACAGCGAGCATTTTTACCCCCAACGAGAAAGGAATGGGCATTTTTGGGCGGAGGGCGGTTTGGTTTCAAGTCCCTCGCAGCAGGAAGAGGCAGTTGTCATTTGAAAGGAAAGGCCCTTTGTATAGAGTTCGAACCCGCGATTTCTGGCGTGACGGACCAGCACTCTAACTGATCGAGCTATTTCCCCCTTTCGTCGCTACTTTGATTCAAAAGTAACCTACCGGCCTATTAGTTTACAAAGTCAACATCGGAGAGTATTCTTAACAGTTGTACTAATGCCGTTCGCCTTTGGTACTTCAGTAGGGCTTGCATACGAAGGGCTTGCGGGGTGAACGACATTCTGTTGTACTACAAACACTAGCTGTACTAGAGTAGTTTAGTAGCGCCTTTTGAATCAAAGAGGCTCACCCATTCCGAAAGGCGAACAGCCTGCTTTGCAAGCAAATATATAGCCCTCGGCCCTTTAAGTCGTTGCGAGCCGGAAAGCATACCGGCTGTTTGAGTCACAAAAGGAACAAGCAACGGATTGATTAAGCGCTAACGCGCTCAAGCCTATAGCGTTAGCCTCGCGCATCCGTTTTCTTGCTTGGTTAATCTTAATATTATTATAATAATATATATATATAAACAAAGAAGAAAATCCTTTTTTTATCCAACTGTTCATTCCTGGGAAGAGAAAGAAGCAGATAGAGCAAGGGCCGCTACAATTGCTTTAGCGCTAGGTCTCTCGAGCCTTGCCTTTTTCCATGTCTCCCGAAGAAGATTAAGAGCTGAAAGCGAATTCCCAATTATCTGACACTGGATCAATAGAAAAACCTTTGTCATTACAATAGGAAATAGATGCAAAGCTGTTCATTTATCCAGTTGAGACTGCAACGATTTCTTTTGCGGGAACCGAAACAAGAGCTTGAACAGAAGCTGTTGTCGATATTGGCAACGTTCTTAGGGAGCTCTTTGGGAGCAAAATGACTGACGCGCTAGGAGTGGTCTTTAAGAGCCTGCTTTCGAGTCACCCGGTGAATTTACCAACCCTGTTCGGCTTCATCGCTATGCCCCTTACCTCTTCACTAGGAGCAGGTTGACTATAGAGGGTTCCCCCCTAATTGAACTCAAGCTTCTTTTTATGCTATTTGGAGCGAAATTCACTAGAACTAGAAGGAGTGAATAGCTACAATTGCTTTAGTAAGTCTTAGGCCCCTAACCGGAAATACGCTATTTGGACTACAATGACTTTTGCACCAACTCTTCTGAAAGCAGGGGCCGAAACAATGCTTTAGCGGTAGGAGCGGAATCCCCTTTTGGTTTGGAAGGTTGATACAACAGAAATTCATGTTTTAGACCCATCCCTATCGGTCCCAGGAACAGGCCTTCAAACGCGTTTTTATGGCGAATGCTGAGATTCTTTAGTTCGACGACCCAGGCTTTGTCTCGGAATGCTAAGATTGAGAACACTCCTAGCCCCACAGCTCTTTAACCTTCCCTCTGTTAAACAACTCACCGACTTGGGAAAGAGCTTGCCCACTGCACACTGATTGATCCGATAAAGCAAAGCAACCTGGCCCATAGCTCTTTGTGTTGGGGCTTGATTCCCATCCGAGATAACCATTTCATACCTCCCCTGATCCTTGAAATTGTCAGTTGCCAAGGTTTGCTTGCTTGCCTTCTACAGCTTAATCCGCAGGTGAAGGAGCAGCAGAAAGAGCTTTTGCGGTAGCAGGTCTCAAGGGAGACTAGCTCTATAGAGCCTTACTGCTTGAGATATTGTGCCATAAATGGGAATAGGTCCATACGATCGAATAGGGTCTCTGCCAACCAGTGAGGAGGGCTTTACGCCTGTCTTTGAAGGTTTTCAGTGCCAGTAAGGAAAATGACCTTCACGTTTGCGTCGCCCTTTAGAGAAATAATTACCTTTAGATTAGCTTTCTTTCTCTGCTCTCATTGCCCCTCTTCTTATTTGTAAAGTGCCATTTTTTCTCTCTCTTTGAAAAGTGCTTCTCTACATTGTCTCTCTCCTTATTCCTTTATAGCAGTAGGGAAGATATAGTAGTTGATCCTACGCTTGCGATAGGTTCATCTTTGCTTAGCTTGGTCTATTCTGCCTAAGCATTCACGGTGCCATCCTCGTCTCTAGCTCCAACTGCATTGTATGACTAGGCTGCTTCGGGAGACAGTGAGGTTGTTCTGCTTGGGGAGTAGCCCGTCAAAGAGTCTTTCTATCTACTAATGTATATAAAGGAAAAATCTAAGATTGAGGCGAGCTTATAGGTGTATTCGGAATCGTGGAGTGCATTAGCTGTGATATACTCTATTAACAGAACAGCCACTCTTCGTATTGGCTAACATGATGGAGCCCCTGATTAGAGACTTGGCGAGCTTGTGATTGGATAGAATCGTCTTTACTTTTGCTATAAGCCTCAGTCTGTTGAAGCCTTAGCGACTTGTTCGCTTGATGGGTTCAGTCTTTAGTGGATTAGCGTCAAGCTTTTCTTTGTTCCGTTTCTGCATTCCTGCATGACCTAAATTTCAGGTATGCCCTTTGCCCTGAAGGAACTCGCGTCCTTCTCTCGTGACTTCAGGCGCTCAAGTTTGCTTCATTCATCCGGTGCTAATGGGTCACGTCGTCCACAACCACTTGCCCTACCCATGCTTTCCGCTTTCCTAGTATTACAGCCCTTCGTGTAGGAAGGTGTAGGAGCCACTCTTGCCCCTTCTTCAACTAGTCTTAGAGCTAGGAACTGGGAAAGAGTAACCGAGAAAAGGCAAGAAAGAAGGAAGCTCTTAGCCCTCCTTTTGACATTAGTTACAGGCATACATGCTTCTTTCCTTCCGCCGCAAGTTCAACTCCCAGTCTCAGGTCAAATGCAGAAGAGAGACTTCGTACCTCGGGAAAGGAGTAAGCAACTTAAGACCAGAAGAGGTTGAGACCAGATAAGCGGCAAGAAGAGCATTTGAAATAGGAGCAGAGTCTGTCACGTGCAGCCTACTCTCTTCACTCCCCTCCTCTTATCCTTCCTTTCATTCATAAGGCACGGCCTTTAGACTAGCCCTCTTCTGGAAAGAGATTCTATAGCACCTGAGTCGTTCCAAGAGCCCTTCTTTCTATTTTGTGCGTGTCAACTATTGATTCTATGCCATCAAAGCATGCTAACAGTAGAAATGCAAGTACATACAACTGCGGTAATGTCACATCGTTGATAAAGAACCTTGCGATCCCCATCTTTGTCCCCTGCTTAAAGTTCATTGGCATATTCCCCTTCCCCTTCTATTCCCAAAAGCTGATTCAATAGGCTTCCTTTATTCATTCAAAAAGCTTCTTTCCCGCGACAATCTTTGGACACTAAGGTTAGTTTCCATAGGGCGAAGCGGCGACCTCATTCATTCATTCTAACAACCAACTCATTGCCCTATCTTATCTAGTCTCTATAATTACCGAGACCCATAATTCGGGACCCAGAGTTCTATTCTCCCCAGGTTGCAAGCCCATTTCAAATTCAAAAGCCCTAAGCCCATACGTTACTTTCCTGTCCAGAACTAGAACAACTACCTCGGCCTCACACCGAACAACACTCGACTTGATCCTTCTTTCTTTTCTCCTTCCACTCTTGCCTTGCCGCTATTGTTGGTGAGTGAATAGCTATTAGTGCCTTTCTTAGTGGATTTACTGCTTTACCGCTTGACTTGCCTATCAACTGTTAACCCTTTGTGCGAGTCTCCGTGCTATTGAATCAGAAGCAAAGAAGAGAAATGAAAGGAGCTCTTAGAAAGGTAACTGAATGCGTATCCGGTGTGGCACTTGACTTTCAGGAAGATAAGTGGGATATCGCTAAATGTAGTATACCTCTAGAAATAGAAATTCCGATTGAATGGACAGATGTCTTCTTTAAGAAAGTAATGTACTAGGCGTAGGAGAAAGGACAACATGCCCCTAATCGGATTGAAGGCCAGACTGCACATTACATTCAGGCACGGAATCCACTGTGATCGAATAACTCCATCCCTGGTTGCATATAGTTGACAGTTATGCTCTGACAATCAGTTACTTGTTACTCTGTAATCTCAAATAGAAGAGCTTATGTCAATGTTTCCCACATGCTCCATATCTCATGACAATCGCAACCACTTCAGCTCATGTTTAAGTTCCAGCGATACCCACTGCCGGTACGCTCCTTCAAACTTATCATACAGAGATGTTATTTCCCGTTCTCTCGGATGAGCTTGGGGCGAACAAGCATATTCTATTACAAGGTTTTAATACTAGTTATACGCCCGTGCCTCTGCCGATTAAAACTTTTCGAATGTGGCTTTATCAGCGGCGCCACAAGCAGTAGGTAACCATGCAAATCAAATGACGAGGAGCAACAAGAAGAAGGAAATAAAGACCCAGAGGGCCTAGAGCAAGGTCAAGAAGTTAGCTCATTAGACGGATGGCTACCCAGGGAGCTGGTAGCAGATCTGTACTTAGCTCTTACTAAGCAGCCTCTAACCTAAATGAGTTCAGTTGCCTGGGTTAGTTCCTTAAGGATAGTGGGGGCCGAATCAACTGGGTCACCGGTAAAGAACCTCTACTTAAGAAAAAATCATAAGAGAAGAAAGCTGCTAGAAGAGGGTGGAGAAGTGCCACACCATCGTGGATTGATCGAGTGTAGCGTACTGATTCTTATCGAGATTGGGTTGGTGTTCAGTGTGGGCAGTCTTCTCTATCAAAATAGTAAGAGAAAAAGAAGGACTTATCTCAGATCTTTACCTTTCACATTTTAATTTCTCCTAATTTGAATTCCTCTCCTATGTTCTAAAAAATGCTTCCCTTTTTACTTGAATTTTCAGCGATCGTTTTTTCAACTATTTTAGCGATTATGATAGAGATAAAGCTCTTTAGATGGTATTTTCTATTGTATAATTATTTATTGTTCGAGTTGCAGTTAGAAATACATCAGGATTTCGTGTGCTTACTTATCTTGCTTTTGGTTTTCGTATCATGGATCTTGGGTCGCACTTTATGGCATTTCTACTATAAAAATAATCCAGACATTTGTTGTGTACCTATTATGGAAAGCGTTTGGACTCTGTCTCTTTTGCTTTCCTTCTTTTTCTTCTTTGATGAATTGTTGTTAGAAACGGTAGACTGCACAGGAAAGGATTCGGGTGGGGGAGCGTCTACCTCCTCTCCCAAGCCTGATGAATGGCAAATGGCGCTAGATCTACCGGACAATCAAGTTGTACCGGAATGTCTACGCTCCCATATTAAAGAAGAGTTAAGATACCTCTTTAATATCGGGCGAAAGACGACCCTTTCCGATGCTATGTTTGACAACTTTATTTCCCTCTTGGCCTTAGATGAGGCAAAAGTGGGTTTTGCTAAAGCTCTCCTTCAAAGAATAAATGAGCTTCAATTATTTCATTACAATAGAGGGGATCACATTCCCTTTAAATTCTCCTCGAGAGAGGAGAAAGAAAGACTCTTTTCTATTGTCTGGGAATACACGGACAAATTACCCGACGAATAATAGGTACCCACACCCCAGGCAGAGTTAGTGAGCCGTGTAATAGGCGACCATTTCGCGCGGTTCGGGGGGCACTTGAGTCAGCCGCCGACGCCCGACAACGTCTTGACCCCCATCCAATTTTTGGGCCAATTCCCCCTTCGTACTACCAAAAAATGAGATTCTTGCCGAATCCGAGTTTGCTGCTCCAACCATTACCAAACAAATACCTATTCCGTTTAGTACTTCAGGTGCTTATGTTGCGTATAATGTTAATCCCGTAGCGGATCAATTCCAAAGAGCCTTTCAAACTAGTACTATTAGTAATCGACTCTATAACTTCTTCAATAAACGCTGGTTTTTCGATCATGTTTTGAATGACTTTCTAGTCAGATTGTTCCTGCGTTTCGGATATGAAGTCTCCTTTGAAGCTTTAGAAAAAGGTGCTATTGAGATATTGGCCCCTTATGGTATCTCGTACACATTCCAACAATTGGCCGAGCGAATAAGTCAACTTCAAAGTGGATTTGTTCTGCGAAGAGTGCGTTATGACCCGTGGCCGCCTGCCTGGTGGGGGCGGCTCCTCCGTTGTGGGTAAACGGGAAACCCGACTCTACGAACCCGAGGAAAGGCTGCACAGCAGTAGTAGGGGCGTTAAGACCGGAGCTTTTTGTAGTGCTAGCAGGAATGCAAGTGAATGAATCCCATCCCCTAGCGAGTGAAGTGCTTACGCCCCTTTAGAGATAGGGGCGAGCAAAAGAGCTCGTTCTTCCATTTTGAGATCTTTAGATTCGTAAGATCATAATAGAGTCCCTTTACTTTTTATTATATTAGTCAAGCGCTAGCGCCCTACAACTAGTATAGCATAGCAGAGCAGCCAACTTCAAAGCTTACCTGATTATAAAAATAAGTATTATTAAAAAAGAGAAAGGTTAGGGGGCTGAGAAGCTCTTGCTTGCTGCTTGCTGTCTACTTCGCGAGCCTTCACTGCCCCGTTCTGTAACTTCCCTTCTTTCGTCCGTCCACGAGGCTGTAAAAAGTGAGAAAGGGGCAGCTATCTAGCGGGAGTCGTTTCGGTTGTATGCCACGAGGTCCCTATGGACAAGGGGACAAGTGAATCATCGCTTTTGGGCGCAGGCAGCCCTCTACCATCTATCCCATTGCATTCCATCGTCTCGTATTGTACTGTGCCGTATCAGACCAGATAGATCTATTGAGTGAGAGAAAGGGAGAAAACTCTAATTAGATATTCTTTTTTTATTGATAGGGATCCCCATTCATTCCTAGATTCCCGTCACTACGGACTGATTGTCCCTACCTAACTACATGGTAGTGGTCTAGGGAGCGCAATTGCTAGAGCACGGGAGAATTAAGAGTAATGATTTCAGCAAGAGCAGCCAGACGGACTACTATAGTGAGTCTAGTGACTACTAGAGTAGAGTTAAGTCAAAAGGTATGGTATAGCAGCCTTTCCGAGCGAGCCTCTGGGATCTCCTGTAAACCCCCATGATATGGTAAAGGGAGGATATTAGGGGAAGCAGTGAGTGGAGATTCCCCTGCAGAGAGCCGGATGAGGGGAGACCCTCACGTCCGGTTCGGAGGGCGGGGATATCCCGACCCTACTATCATTATGCCTTTGCAATGTTACTTGGTTCAACTCTATTTGTGACCTTTTCTCGTATGTGGGACCCTCTATCTTCTTGGGTAGATAATCGATCGTCTTTCATTTGGATAGTGAGTAGTTTTTATAATAATAAGTCAAGTCAATAATAATAGAACTGGAGGAGTGAAAGCCACTTGACTCTAAGGAAAGGAGCGAAAAGCCAGGATGGCTTGGTAAGCAAGCAATCCGTTATGTGGGCGCCAACTCCAAGTTCCTTCTCTTCTTTCATTTTTCAAGTCACGATCAGAATGATGACATTCTTTTTTGCTTTAGAAAGGAGAAGGGAAAAGGCCAATTTGCACCACCATCCTTCCCCAAAGATTCGGTTAGTGTGCATAGACTTCTACTTTCCTTAGGCGACTTTCTTGCCTTACGAATAGAAGTTCATTTCATTTTCCCGGGAATTTTTGAAAAAAGGCGCTTCCTCCTTGAAGGCGTAAGGAAGAGCCTATTCATGTGCAGTTGATTCTCGAACGAAGCGAAGAATGACAGCGGCTCTCTCTTCCCAGTAGCAGGCGAGGCAAAAAAGACCGCTAACGCCCCTTGCATTTCCCTCTTTGAGTTGGCCTATCAGAAAGAAAAACGAGTGAATGCGCTAGATGTCTATCGTTTTTTCAAATTACTGGTACTGGCTTAGAGTGAGAACCCAGTCCATAGCTTTACTTACCAGTTATCTGTCGATTGCCTTCTCTCCCATTACCTTAAAGTTCAATCAGAAGCCTAGAAGAAAGACTGTACCTACCAATCCAATAAGCAGATAGAGTAGAAGAGAAGGCCCGGAATAAGGTTGACTGAGACTGCCAACTGCAAGAGAAGAGAGAAAGCAAGCCGGAAACTTCTAACTTCATTACCGGACAGAATGCCTTCCTCTGATTCCTAGAATGAGAGTGAGCTTGCTTCTTCAATGCCGTAGTCTTAGTCTAGGAATGTGCTAGTAAACTGTAGCGAAATCACTGGAAATGAGAGAGATGTGAGTGTCAATCATTCTATCAGCATGCTCAAAGAGTGCTTTCCAGAAGATGGAGAAGGAGAGAATGCACTTACAGCCTCTCTCTCATATTCACCTGCCAAGGCATGACATAGATAGTAGACAATCAGCTCTCTTACAGCCAGTTACTGCGATTGATTGGGGAGAGAGTGCTAGTCTAACTGCCGGTACGGGTATGCTAATAGATAGAGGATCTTCTAGTCCTAGAATAAGAAAGTAGCTTGCCTGCCGTACTGGCTGCTTCATTGAATGTGTCCATCCGCATTCTATATAAGGAGTTGATTTGCATCCTTGTCTGGCAGTTAGTTAAGCGAGAAGCTGTGATCGAGGAAGCCCCGCCCAGTAGTGCCTCTACTCTACTAGTCCTAGTACTAGATACTAGATACTAGATAGACAGGCCGGTCAGCGGTGGCATAAGATCCTTCTCTGCTTGTCTAAATCAAGCCAGATAGCAGCAATCACACAAAATAGTCATATGCGGAACACATGCAAGTCCAGATTGAAAGATAAGGAAGGCAAGTCAAAGCGGAAAGAAAGCCTTAGCCTAGCAGTAGCCAGAGAAGCAAGAGCAGCAAGGCAAAATATGGTCTCAGGCATTCCAACTGCATGAACGTAAATCTTATCTATGTCACAGGTTTGATGATCGCTAATGCACACAAAACTAATCTCATAACTTTTTTTGCAGGCAGAAGGAAAGAGAAAACGAGCGAAACGAAGCGGAGCGAGGGGGAGGGAGGATCTACTTGGAATTGGCTCTCAGTGAATCCCAAGTATGACATAGATAGAGGAAAGAAAATCTCTTACATGTCGAAGGTACATCTGAGACCTTCCTTCCAAGCAACTATGACATAGATAGACGGATGCGAGTGTACTTCAGGAAACTATCAAGCCTTGCCATTCGGATGAAAGGAATATCATCTTAATGAAAGCCTGATTCTTCCCTTCTTAATGTTTGAGATGCCTGGTTGTTCCAATTTCCCTAGTTAACAATATGACTTTTATGCCTGGCGGCTACTCGGATCTTATGTTCTTTAGATGCCCAGATTATCTGCCAGTTGTCTGGCTGTAAAAGGAAGAGGTTAGTTCACAACTCTGAAAGCCGAAGACGAAGCGAGGAAGGCAGCTACAGAGCAGCAGATAAGGAAGAGATTTAGGCAACTTAATTGACCTACCGGACTCTAAAGAAAGGGTACCACTTATTTGGAAACTAGAAACTTGTCGGTTTCCAAGCGAAACTCGATGCTACTTTAACACAAGGGCCGGTGTCCATCATTGAAAGTGGCATCTCTGTTCGCGCACATTGGAGAAAGTGCTCTGCTTGTGAAATTGGTCCATTGACACCTATAATTGTTTCAACCAAGGCCGAGCACTCTTCTCGAATTTTTGGATGCACTCTCGCTTTAAGTAGCTGAAACCTCTATGTGGAAAAGTTTCTTATTGCAAAATGAATGGCATTCTAGAAGCTCTCACTCAAACAAGGGCTTCCTATACTGTACTAAACAGAATCAGTGGACATAGAGCATGTCCCCCTACTAACGTTCCCCTAGCGGGGGAACTATCAATAGCGATTGTTGCTCCTTATGCCTGGTTCCGCTCAACTCTCCCTTCAGAGCTACCCTTTCCTGAAAGCGGAAGAGGTAGCTTACTAACCTACTGGAGTAAGTAGTCTTGTCCGAAAGCCTCAGGCGAAAAGACAACTTAAAAGTAACAAGGTTCTGAAAGAAAGACAAGCCTTAAGGCAACTAAAGTTAGGAAGGTAGGTTAAAGTTACTAGTCTTTCTTATCCGAAAGCAAGCAAGACAACAAGGGAGGTTTTAGGCAACTCGCTGGTTTCGAGATGGGTTTCCTTGCGGGTGTGTCCACTTGTTTTCCTATTCAAGTTCTGGTTCCAAATTCAGAATGTTCGGATTCTTATTGCCACTACTTAGCATACACTGGTTAAAAGGTTAAATGGTTCATTTTTCTTAACTTCAGCTGAGTTAGGTTCTTTACGCAAAGAAGCCAGGCGAAAAGCGCACACGAAGATTATAAATAATATGTTAAAATTGAATCATCGACAAGATGTTTATCAGAGAGATTTTATTATGGGATACAATCGAAGGGCTCATAAAATTCAAAACTTGAGAAGTAAGGGAATATCGATGGCCGTTGTTGAACAGAGAGCGAACGGACGGCAAGTGACTTTGATCTCATGCTGGCCTTTACTTCGGCTACTAATAAGTGGGTTGGGGTTTGACAAATCAAGACTGGGGCTTCGTTTAGCCGCCTATGTAGTAAGAAAAACTCTAAGTTTGACGTTGAATAGCCATAGTAAGTTCATCACCAGTGGCATAAGCAGAGGAGGCATATGCGGTGGGGAGAAAGGCAATTTACCTCACTTCTTAAAATTCCAGTTGAACCCGCAACAAAGCCAGCGTTGCTTTCGTGGGATCAACTGCTCGTTTTCGATATAGAACTGGATAATCAAAAACAGCGTCTCTTTTTTTTTGGAATCGAGCGAGATGATATGCTGAAACGGGTGCTAGCTTGAAAACCGCCGCAGAACGAAGCAACGCTGTCGGTTGAGGCCTCACCGGGCCTTCATAAATAAGTCTCTCAACAATCAGTATTTCTTATGAATAGGAGGGCACTGATGGAGAACTTATCGACGACAAAAAAGACGAGGTTTCTGTTGGAAGGTCCCTGACGCCCCGAGTCAAATGGAATTGAAAAGACTTTTTTTATATTTATAAGCAAGGTGGCATCTCGAAATTGCCAATTCTATTTGTATAGGGAATTCGCCCACTTCCTACAATCTGGCTTGAACCTTTGGGTAGACTCTGCAGAATCAACAACCATAGCTGCACGGAGTACGGTAGAATTCCTCGGTACGGTCATTCGGGAAGTCCCTCCGAGGGCGACTCCCATACAATTCTTGCAAGAGCTGGAGAAGCGTCTACGGGTAAAGAACCGTATCCATATAACTGCTTGCCACCTACGCTCCGCCGTCCATTCAAAGTTTAGGAACCTAGGTAATAGTATCCCGATCAAAGAGCTGACGAAGCGGATGAGCGGAAGGGAGTCTACTAGACGCGGTTCAACTAGCGGAGACTCTTGGAACAGCTGGAGTAAGAAGTCCCCAAGCGAGCGTCTTATGGGGGGCCGTCAAGCACATACGACAAGGATCAAGGGAGATCTCGTTGTTGCATAGCTCAGGTCGGAGCAAGGTGCCATCGGACGTTAAACAGGTAGTCTCACGATCGGTCACTCATGCCCAGACATTGTCATTGTATACTCTCGCGGGTCGGAAGGTGGCAGGGGAAGGAGGGGGACACTGCGCGAGATCTATCAGCAGCGAATTCCCCATACAAATAGAGGCACCTATCAAAAAGATACTTCGAAGCCTTCGGGATCAAGGACTCATTAGCCGAAGAAGACCCTGGCCAATCCACGTGGCATGCCTGATGAATGTCAGCGATGGAGACATCGTAAATTGGTCCACGGGCATCGCGATAAGTCCTCTATCCTACTACAGGTGCTGCAACAACCTTTACCAAGTCCGAACGGTTGTCGACCACCAGATCCGCTGGTCTACAATATTCACCCCGGCCCACAAGCACAAATCCTCGGCGCGGAATATAATCCTAAAGTGCTCCAAAGACTCAAATATAGTCAATCAAGAAGGTGGTAAGACCCTTGCAGAGTTCCCCAACAGCATAGAGCTTGGGAAGCTCGGATCCGGTCAAGATCCGAACAACAATGAGCACTCAACTACTAGTAAAAAGGGAGAAAGTTGACTTTGAGAAAGAAGGTGCTTCTTGCCGCTTTATTAGTAAGTAAGCTTGTTTTATATCTCCTCGATAAAGGCGAAAGATCACTCCTAAAAGCAAGCTTTCTCTTATATACTATACCATACCACATAATTTCATTTGCCTTCCTGCTTAAGGAACTAGTTCGGATGGAAACCCTGATCAAGCAGGTGGCCTAGCTAACATAGCTATCCATCAGAAATAGCTGCATTCCATTGCAGGCTACTATAGAGGCATATAATTTTCCGGGTGTTAAGAAAGATATTGAATCAAAAGCGGACATACTTGCTCACTGGCTAGATCGGGCTGTCTGTACCTTTGCTAACTCTTCTGCCTGTAAGGAAGCTTGAAAGAGGGAATTCTCTGATCTATGACCCCGAAAGAAAGATAGTCTATTATTCGATTCCGCGCATTGGAACTGAAAAGGGCTATTCTTAAACAGTCTTCCTTGCTTCTTACCTCTTATCTTATTGTAGGAGATAATCAAAGAGAGAAAACTCTTCCTATCAATTCCTTTTGAATAAGGCTACGCTCCTTCAAGCCTTTGAAACTATTGAAAATAGAATCTTTGTTTTCATGCGGGTTTTCTTCTCCACCAACAACCAAGACGCATGATAGCGTTTTCCAGCGCTGCTGGGCAGAAAGACACGATGGCATGAAACTAGATTATTTACGCTGATTGTTCTTCCACTTCAAACGCTCAAAATAGACCATTTTTCGTGTGAAATGACAGGGATTGGTTTTGTTACATAGGGAATCCCAAGCAAAGCAATCTACACAATTTTCGGGTTCAATAGTAAGAAAGAAAGGGACCTCTCACTCAATTCAATAACATGTTCTAGGGCATATTATAATAATAAAAATAATGTTCACATTTCACCAGGCTTTTTGGACATTCCATGATTAAATCGACTAGTGGTACTTTCGAGATGCCACCTTGTTTATAAATATAAAAAAAGTCTTTTCAATTCCATTTGACTCGGGGCGTCAGGGACCCTCCAACAGAAACCTCATCTTTTTTGTGGTCGATAAGTTCTCCCTCAGTGCCCTACTATTCATACGAAATACTGATTGTTGAGAGACTGATTTATGAAAGCCCGGTAAGGCCTCAACCGACAGCGTTGCTTCGTTCTGCGGCGGTTTTCAAGCTAGCACCCGTTTCAGCATATCATCTTGCTCGATTCCAAAAAAAGACGCTATTTTTGATTATCCAGTTCTATATCGAAAACGAGGAGTTGATCCTACGAAAGCAACGCTGGCTTTGTTGCGGGTTCAACATGAATTGTAAGAAGTGAGGTAAATTGCCTTTCTACCCACCGCATACGCCTCCTCTGCTTATGCCACTGGTGATGAACTCACTATGGCTATTCAATGTCAAACTCAGAGTTTTTCTTACTACATAGGCGGCTAAACGAAGCCCCAGTCTTGATTTGTCAAACCCCAACCCCCTTATTAGTAGCCGAAGTAAAGGCCAGCATGAGATCAAAGTCACTTGCCATCCGTTCGCTCTCTGTTCAACAAAGGCCATCGATATTCCCTTACGTCTCAAATTTAGAATTTTATGAGCCCTTCGATTGTATCCCATAATAAAATCTCTCTGATAATCATCTTGTCGATGATTCAATTTTAACATATTATTTATAATCTTCGTGTGTGCTTTTCGCCTGGCTTCTTTGCGTAAAGAACCTAACTCATCTGAAGTTAAGAAAAATGAACTATTTAACCTTTTAACGAATGTATTGTAAGTAGTGGCAATAAGAATCTGAACTTTCTGAAATTGGAACCAGAACTTGAATAGGAAAACAAGTGGACACACCCGCAAGGAAACCCATCTCGAAACTAGCGAGTTGCCTAAAACCTCCCTTGTTGTCTTGCTTGCTTTCGGATAAGAAAGACTAGTAACTTTAACCTACCTTCCTAGCTTTAGTTGCCTTACGGCTTGTCTTTCTTTCAGAACCTTGTTACTATTAAGCTGTCTTTTCGCCTGAGGCTTTCGGACAAGACGACGCACTCCAGTAGGTTAGTAAGCTACCTCTTCCGCTTTCAGTCAAGGGTAGCTATGAAGGGAGAGTTGAGCGGAACCAGGCATAACGAGCAACAATCGCTATTTATAGTTCCCCCGCTAGGGGAACGTCAGGAGGGAGACATGCTCTATGTCCACTAATTCTGTTTAGTACGGTATAGGAAGCCCTTGTTTAAGTGAGAGCTTCTAGAATGCCATTCATTTCGCAATAAGCAACTTTTCCACATAGAGGTTTCAGCTACTTAAAGCGAGAGTGCATCCAAAAATTTGAGAAGAGTGCTCAGCCTTGGTTGAAACAATTATAGGTGTCAATGGACCGATTTCTGGAAACCGACAAGTTTCTAGTTTCCAAATAAGTGGTACCCTTTCTTTAGAGTCCGGTAGGTCAATTAAGTTGCCTAAATCTCTTCCTTATCTACTGCTCTGTAGCTGCCTTCCTCGCTTCGTCTTTGGCTTTTAGAGTTGTGAACTAACCTCTTCCTTTTACAGCCAGACAATTGGCAGATAAGTTGGGCATCTAAAGAACATAAGATCCGAGCTGCCGCCAGGCATAAATGTCATATTGTTAACTAGGGAAATTGGAACAACCAGGCATCTCAAACATTGATAAGGGAAGAATCAGGCTTTCATTAGGATGATATTCCTTTCATCGGAATGGCAAGGCTTGCTAGTTTCCTGAAGTACACTCGCATATGTCTATCTATGTCATAGTTGCTTGGAAGGAAGGTCTCAGATGTACATTCGCCATGTAAGAGATTTTCTTTCCTCTATCTATGTCATACTTGGGATTCACTGACAGCATATTCCAAGTAGATCCTCCCTCCCCCTCGCTCCGCTTTATTTCGCTCGTTTTCTCTTTCCTTCTGCCTGCAAAAAAAGTTATGAGATTGGTTTTGTGTGCGTTAGCAATCATCAAACCTGTGACATAGATAAGATTTACGTTCATACAGTTGGAATTCCCGAGACCACTTTTTGCCTTGCTGCTCTTGCTTCTCTGGCTAGTGCTCCGGCTAAGGCTTTCTTTCCGATTTGACTTGCCTTCCTTATCTTTCAATCTGGACTTGCATGTGTTCCGCATATGACTATTTTGAGTGATTGCTGCTATCTGGCTTGAGTTAGACAAGCAGAGAAGGATCTTATGCCTCCGGTGACCGGCCTGTCTATCTAGTATCTAGTACTAGGACTAGTAGAGTAGAGGCACTACTGGGTGGGGCTTCCTCGATCACAGCTTCTCGCTTAGCTAACTGCTAGACAAGGATGCAAATTAACCCTTTATATAGAATGTAGATCGACACATTCAATGAAGCAGCCAGTACGGCAAACAAGCTACTTTCTTATTCTAGGACTAGAAGATCCTCTACCTATTAGCATACCCGTACCGGTAGTTAGACTAGCACTCTCTCCCCAATCAATCGTAGTAACTGGCTGTAAGAGAGCTGGCTGTCTACTATCTATGTCATGCCTTGGCAGGTGAATATGAGAGAGAGGCTGTAAGTGCATTCTCTCCTTCTCCATCTTCTGGAAAGAACTCTTTGAGCATGCTGACAGAATGATTGACACTCACATCTCTCTCATTTCTAGTGATTTCGCTACAGTTTACTAGCGCATTCCTAGACTAAGACTACGGCATTGGAAACGCACGCTCACTCTCATTCCAGGAATCAGAGGAAGGCATTATGTCCGGTAATAAAGTTAGAAGTTTCCGGCTTGCTTTCTCTCTTCTCTTGCAGTTGGCAGTCTCAGTCAACCTTGTTCCGGGCCTTCTCTTCTACTCTATCTGCTTATTGGATTGGTAGGTACAGTCTTTCTTCTAGGCTTCTGATTGAACTTTAAGGTAATGGGAGAGAAGGCAATCGACAGATAACTGGTAAGTAAATCTATGGACTAGGTTCTCACTCTAAGCCAGTACTAGTAATTTAAAAAAACGATAAGACATCTAGCGCAGTCACTTGTTTTTTCTTTCTGATAGGCCAACTCAAAGAGGGAAATGCAAGGCGCTTTAGCGTTCTTTTTTGCCTCGCCTGCTACTGGTAAGAGAGAGCCGCTGTCATTCTTCGCTTCGTTCGTGAATCAACTGCACATGAATAGGCTCTTCCTTACGCCTTCTAGGAGGAAGCGGCTTTTTTCAAAAATTCCCGGGAAAATGAAATGAACTTCTTTTTGTAAGGAAAGAAAGTCGCCTAAGGAAAGTAGAAGTCTATGCATACTAACTGAATCATTGGGGAAGGATGGTGGTGCAAATTGGCATTTTCCCTTCTCCTTTCTAAAGCAAAAAAGAATGTTATCATTTTGATCGTGACTTGAAAAATGAAAGAAGAGAAGGAACTTGGAGTTGGCGCCCACATAACGGATTGCTTGCTTACCAAGCCATCCTGGCTTTTCGCTCCTTTCCTTAGAGTCAAGTGGCTTTCACTCCTCCAGTTCTATTATTATTGACTTGACTTATTATTACAAAAACCACTCACTATCCAAATGAAAGACGATCGATTATCTACCCAAGAAGATAGAGAGTCCCACATACAAGAAAAGGTCACAAATAGAGTTGAACCAAGTAATATTGCAAAGGCATAATGACAGTAGGGTCGGGATATCCCCGCCCTCCGAACCGGACGTGAGGGTCTCCCCTAATCTGGCTCTCTGTAGAGGAATCTCCACTCACTGCTTCCCCCAATATCCTCCCTTTGCCATATCATGGGGGTTTACAGGAGATCCTAGAGGCTCGCTCGGAAAGGCTACTATACCATACCGTTTGACTTAACTCTACTCTAGTAGTCACTAGTGTAAGGCCCCGTGAAATTTGTACTCAAGGCATAACACTTCGTCGAGTCAAAATTTCCGGATATGTGTTGAGAATATGTAATATTTTACTGATTTTTCACTTAAAAAGCAAGAGTCAAAATTTTCCAAAAAATTGCCATTATGCGGTCCAGAATGCGGTCGCAGATCAGTTATGCGGACCGCATTTCTGCCGCGGAGTGAAACAGAAGAATTGTCAAAACTGATGTTGAAGATGCGGTCCATTATGCGATCGCATAACCAATATGCGGACCGCATAATCGTCGCATAAATTCCTCAAGGATTTGTGGAGGTCAGTTCTGCGGTGCAAAATGCGACCGCATAAAAGGAATGCGGACCGCATTCCCGTCAAAGACCCAAACAGAACCTTCAGAGTTTTGGGGCACTTCTGCGGTCCAATTTGCGGACCGCATTTGATTCTGCGATCGCAGAATGCGACCGCAGATCTTGCTCGGTCTTCTATTTTTCTAAATTTTAAAACCCGACCCCTTTGTAATAAAACAACCCAACCCCTCATTTTTAACATTCTTCTGAACAAAAATAAGAGAGAGGAAGAGAGGGTTCTTGAGAGAAAAAGCGATTTCCATCAATTTGGTTCTTCAAAACTATCCGGGCCGGGAAAATTCAAAGTAATTGTCCTCATCCCCATCCTTACAGGTAAAATCCCTAACCTTTTTCCTTGATTTTCAGGTTTAAACTAAGGGGGGGGGGGAGTCTCATGCATTAATTCTTGAAAGTTATGGTTGAAATTGTGCATGCATGTCTATTAAAACCTAAAATCTAGTAGGAGTAATTGGGTGGGAGCAAAGACTTGTGCAAAGAAGGGGTTAATAACCTAAATATGTTCGGGTAGTGATTTTGAACCTTGAATTCTAAGTTATATGTATTAATTTGTGCACTATATTGACGTTGCTAGATTATTTGGTGAATTGGAAGTAGAAATTAAAAAGGAATTCAGCTCCAGATATGAATGGCTAACTTTAACTCTTGTAGAATCCCCTTGTTGTGACGAGCATACGGTATGTGTACCTTGTATGAAAATATGTGAATCGATTGCCTTAGTTGATTTCCATACCACCAAGTTATATGTGATTGTGAGAAGTGATTTGATGTGCCTATCTTGTTATGTGCAAAGATTGTAAAAGCTTGAGGATGTCGACATGGAAGTATGTGTTTACTTATGTGAACTATTTGTGAATTCTTGTGATTAATGTGCCTTGAATGTTGTTGGTTAAGTCTTACGATATGATGGTGCAAGTAAATGGAAACAAATCAAATGTGGGTGTGTGATTGTGAAAGTGTTATGTGGAAAGAACTGAGAAACAAATGATGGAAGGAAATCGTAAATGATGCACTTGGAACAACTGTGGTAATAACATATTTGGCTTGTTGTGGGTAATTATTGTGGTGACATAAATTGCATATGAGTTGTTGAATATGATGAAATGGTATTGATGGCTACGGAAATTCTTGTGAATTGTTGAGGTTGTTCTTTGAGAATTGTTGTGGTTGTTCTTATGAATTGTTGTTATTGTGTGTAGTTTGTGAATTGTGATTGTTCGGTGGGATCGGTTTGCGCTCCATAACACGAAGTAATAAGGTGTGGGTTGGTGATAAGGGTGGCCGAGGTAATAAGGGTAGAAAGTGATCGAAATCACTATTGAAATGAATATATGAGAAAGTTGTGAAATCATTGATGTGATAATGTTGAAGGGGAAAAGGAGAGATTGTGAAACTTGTTTGGCTTTGATTGTTTCTTTCACGTGCATTTGATCGTTGATTTTATTGATGTCTGTTACTTGTGAGTTATTTGATTTTACTTGGGGTGAAGTTTGTTTATACATACCAGTACAATTCAAATATACTGACGTCCCTTTTGCCGGGGGCGCTACATTCGTGTTATGATTGTAGGTGGTTCTATAGCAGGTACTCTAGTCCACCGACAGTAGCACCTTATCCATTTTCCGTCAACTGTATTGGTGAACCCCTTTCCTCTCGGGGCCCTGTGTCGCTCATGCCGCTCTTCTTCCCGGAGTCTTATTTTGGTATTTATGTAAGGTATAGCCAGAGCCTTTTTGCCGACATTTTCATATTATTCTTTAGTTGTAGTTAGAGGCTCCGTAGGCAGGATGTGGGTAGTGTCGGGCATGGGAATTTAAAATAGAAATATTGATGTTTGGCAATGATGTATAAAACTTCTAATACCTTTAATATTGCGAATGAAGTTGCTAATGAAAATGAAATGGAAATCGTTAATGATATGTTTATAGAATTTGATTAATGGAGTCCATCTCCTAGTTATTCATGAGTTAGATTCGGTATAATGAGATCTAACAGGCTTGCTCGGTCGGGTTTACTCGGTTGAGCGTCGGTCGCGCTCCTCGAATTTTGGGGCGTGACAACTAGACTCACTATAGTAGTCCGTCTGGATGCTCTTGCTGAAATCATTACTCTTAATTCTCCCGTGCTCTAGCAATTGCACTCCCTAGACCACTACCATGTAGTTAGGTAGGGACAATCAGTCCGTAGTGACGGGAATCTACGAATGAATGGGGATCCCTATTAATATAAAAAGAATATCTAATTAGAGTTTTCTCCCTTTCTCTCACTCAATAGATCTATCTGGTCTGATACGGTACAGTACAATACGAGACGATGGAATGCAATGGGATAGATGGTAGAGGGCTGCCTGCGCCCAAAAGCGATGATTCACTTGTTCCCTTGTCCATAGGGACCTCGTGGCATACAACCGAAATGACTCCCGCTAGATAGCCGCCCCTTTCTCTCTTTTTACAGCCTCGTGGACTGACGAAAGAAGGGAAGTTACAGAAAGGGGCAGTGAAGGCTCGCGAAGTAGACAACAAGCAGCAAGCAAGAGCTTCTCAGCCCCTAACCTTTCTCTTTTTTAATAATACTTATTTTTATAATCAGGTAAGCTTTGAAGCCGGCTGCTCTTCTATACTATACTAGTTGTAGGGCGCTAGCGCTTGACTAGTATAATATAATGTAAAGGGACTCTATTATGATCTTACAAATCTAAAGATCTCAAAATGGAAGAACAAGCTCTTTTGCTCGCCCCAATCTCTAAAGGGGCGTAAGCACTTATCTCGCTAGGGGATGGGATTCATTCACTTGCATTCCTACTAGCACTACAAAAAGCTCCGGTCTTAACGCCCCTACTACTGCTGTGCAGCCTTTCCTCGGGTTCGTAGAGTCGGGTTTCCCGTATACCCAATACGGAGGAGCCGCCCCCACCAGGCAGGCGGCCACGGGTCATAATGCACTCTTCGCACAACAAATCCACTTTGAAGTTGACTTATTCGCTCGGCCAATCGTCGGAATGTGTACGAGATACCATAAGGGCCAAATATATAAATAGCACCTTTGTCTAAAGCTTCGAAGGAGACTTCATATCCGAAACGCAGGAACGATCTGACTAGAAAATCATTCAAAACTTGATCGAAAAACCAGCGTTTATTCAAGAAGCTATAGAGTCGATTACTGATAGTACTAGTTTGAAAGGCTCGTTGGAATTGATCCTCTACGGGATTAACATTATACGCAACATAAGCACCTGAAGTACTAAACAGAATAGGTATTAGTTTGGCAATGGTTGGAGCAGCAAACTCGGTTTCGGCAAGAATCTCATTTTTTGGTAGTACGAAGGGGGAATTGGCCCAAAAATTGGATGGGGGTCAAGACGCTGTCGGGCGCCGGCGGCTGACTCAAGTGCCCCCCGAACCGCGCGAAATGGTCGCCTATTACACGGCTCACTAACTCTGCCTGGGGTGTGGGTACCTATTATTCGTCGGGTAATTTGTCCGCGTATTCCCAGACAATAGAAAAGAGTCTTTCTTTCTCCTCTCTCGAGGAGAATTTAAAGGGAATGTGATCCCCTCTATTGTAATGAAATAATTGAAGCTCATTTATTCTTTGAAGGAGAGCTTTAGCAAAACCCACTTTTGCCTCATCTAAGGCCAAGGGGGAAATAAAGTTGTCAAACATAGCATCGGAAAGGGTCGTCTTTCGCCCGATATTAAAGAGGTATCTTAACTCTTCTTTAATATGGGAGCGTAGACATTCCGGTACAACTTGATTATCCGGTAGATCTAGCGCCATTTGCCATTCATCAGGCTTGGGAGAGGAGGTAGACGCTCCCCCACCCGAATCCTTTCCTGCGCAGTCTACCGTTTCTAACAACAATTCATCAAAGAAAAAAGAGAAGGAAAACAAAAGAGACAGAGTCCAAACGCTTTCCATAATAGGTACACGACAAATGTCTGGATTATTTTTATAGTAGAAATGCCATAAAGTGCGACCCAAGATCCATGATACGAAAACCAAAAGCAAGATAAGTAAGCACACGAAATCCTGATGTATTTCTAACTCCAACTCGAACAATAAATAATTATACAATAGAAAACACCATCTAAAGAGCTTTATCTCTATCATAATCGCTAAAATAGTTGAAAAAACGATCGCTGAAAATTCAAGTAAAAAGGGAAGCGTTTTTGAAAACATAGGAGAGGAATACAAATTAGGAGAAATTAAAATGTGAAAGGTAAAGATCTGAGATAAGTCCTTCTTTTTCTCTAACTATTTTGATAGAGGAGACTGCCCACACTGAACACCAACCCAATCTCGATAAGAATCAGTACGCTACACTCGATCAATCCACGAAGGTGTGGCACTTCTCCACCCTCTGCTAGCAGCTTTCTTCTCTTATGATTTTTTCTTAAGTAGAGGTTCTTTACCGGTGACCCAGTTGATTCGGCCCCCACTATCCTTAAGGAACTAACCCAGGCAACTGAACTCATTTAGGTTAGAGGCTGCTTAGTAAGAGCTAAGTACAGATCTGCTACCAGCTCCCTGGGTAGCCATCCGTCTAATGAGCTAACTTCTTGACCTTGCTCTAGGCCCTCTGGGTCTTTATTTCCTTCTTCTTGTTGCTCCTCGTCATTTGATTTGCATGGTTACCTGCTGCTCGTGGCACCGCTGATGAAGCCACATCCGGAAAGTTTTAATCGGCAGAGGCACGGGCGTATAACTAGTATTAAAACCTTGTAATAGAATATGCTTGTTCGCCCCAAGCTCATCCGAGAGAACAGGAAATAACATCTCTGTATGATAAGTTTGAAGGAGCGTACCGGCAGTGGGTATCTCTGGAACTTAAACATGAGCTGAAGCGGTTGCGATTGTCATGAGATGTGGAGCATGTGGGAAACATTGACATAAGCTCTTCTATTTGAGATTACGGAGTCACAAGTAACTGATTGTTAGAGCGTAACTGTCAACCATATGCAACCAGGGATGGAGTTATTCGATCACAGTGGATTCCGTGCCTGAATGTAATGTGCAGTCTGGCCTTCAATCCGATTAGGGGCATGTTGCCCTTTCTCCTACGCCTAGTGCCTTACTTTCTTAAAGAAGACATCTGTCCATTCAATCGGAATTTCTATTTCTAGAGGTATACTCCATTTAGCGATATCCCACTTATCTTCCTGAAAGTCAAGTGCCACACCGGATACGCATTCAGTTACCTTTCTAAGAGCTCCTTTCATTTCTCTTCTTTGCTTCTGATTCAATAGCACGGAGACTCGCGCAAAGGGTTAACAGTTGATAGGCAAGTCAAGCGGTAAAGCAGTAAATCCACTAAGAAAGGCACTAATAGCTATTCACTCACCAACAACAGCGGCAAGGCAAGAGTGGAAGGAGAAAAGAAAGAAGGATCAAGTCGAGTGTTGTTCGGTGTGAGGCCGAGGTAGTTGTTCTAGTTCTGGATAGGAAAGTAAAGTATGGGCTTAGGGCTTTTGAATTTGAAATGGACTTGCAACCGGGGGAGAACAGAACTCTGGGTCCCGAATTCCCCCGCCGACTGAGAGATTCGATTTCTAAATCCAAGCTGGAACGTAGTCGCTATAGCGAAGCTATTGGCTTTCGCTTTGCTAAATCGGATCGGAGATGATTCGAGCATCAGTGTTTATATATATGATATATGAGAATGAGATTTCATATCAATATATGGGTACACTGATCTCCGTGTGATATTTGTTTTGTCATTTTCTTTATACGATATTTCTACTCAGCTTGAAAAGAAGCCTCTCTTAAGTTCAAGAGTTTAGAAAGGCTCTTAGCATGGGAAGGAGCTCAGACTTCCTTAGAAGGAGATAAGCTAGAACTATCTTTGTATGTACCGGTCTCGGTAATTATAGAGACTAGATAAGATAGGGCAATGAGTTGGTTGTTAGAATGAATGAATGAGGTCGCCGCTTCGCCCTATGGAAACTAACCTAGTGTCCAAATATTGTCGCGGGAAAGAAGCTTTTTGAATCAATAAAGGAAGCCTATTGAATCAGCTTTTGGGAATAGAAGGGGAAGGGGAATATGCCAATGAACTTTAAGCAGGGGACAAAGCTGGGGATGGCAAGGTTCTTTATCAACGATGCGACATTACCGCAGTTGTATGTACTTGCATTTCTGCTGTTAGCATGCTTTGATGGCATAGAATCAATAGTTGACACGCACAAAATAGAAAAGAAGAGCTCTTTGAACGACTTCGGTGCTATAGAATCTCTTTCCAGAAGTGGGCTAGTCTAAAGGCCTTGCCTTATGAAAGAAAAGAAGGATAAGAGGAGGGGAGCGAAGAGAGTAGGCTGCACGTGACAGACTCTGCTCCTATTTCAAATACTCTTCTTGCCGCTTATCTGGTCTCAACCTCTTCCGGTCTTAAGTTACTTACTCCTTTCCCGAGGTACGAAGTCTCTCTTTTGCATTTGACCTGAGACTGGGAGTTGAACTCGCGGCGGAAGGAAAGAAGCATGTAAGCCCGTAAATAAAGTCAAAAGGAGGGCTAAGAGCTTCCTTCTTTGTTACTCTATCCCAGTTCCTAGCTCTAAGACTAGTGGAAGAAGGGGCAAGAGTGGATTCGCTCCTACACCTTCTTACACAAAGGGCTGTAATACTAGGAAAGCGGAAAGCATGGGTAGGGCAAGAGGCTGTGGACGACGTGACCCGTTAGCACCGGATGAATGACGCAAACTTGAGCGCCTAAAGTGACGAGAGAAGGACATGAGTTCCTTCAGGGTAAAGGGCATACCTGAAATTTAGGTCATGCAGGAATGCAGAAGCGGAACAAAGAAAAGCTTGACGCTAATCCACTAAAGACTGAACCCATCAAGTGAACAAGTCGCTAAGGCTTCCACAGACCGAGGCTTATAGCAAAAGGAAAGACGATTCTATCCAATCACAACCTCGCCAAGTCTCTAATCAGGGGCTCCATCATGTTAGCCAATACGAAGAGTGGCTGTTCTGTTAATAGAGTATATCACAGCTAATGCACTCCACGATTCCGAATACACCTATAAGCTCGCCTCAATCTTAGATTTTTCCTTTATATGCTTTAGTAGATAGAAAGACTCTTTGACGGGCTACTCCCCAAGCAAAACAACCTCACTGTCTCTCGAAGCAGCCTAGTCACATAGTGCAGTTGGAGCTAGAGACGAGGATGGCACCGTGAATGCTTAGCTAGAATAGACAAAGCTAAGCAAAGAGGAACCTATCCCAAGCGTAGCATCAACTATTATATCTTCCCTACTGCTATAAAGGAAAAAGGAGAGAGATAATGCAGAGAAGCACTTTTCGAAGAGAGAGAAAGAAACCTCCCTAACTCAGAAAGGCCCAGACTGCGCTGAGGAAAGAATGGCACTTTTCAAATAAGAAGAGGGGCAGTGAGAGCAGAGAAAGAAAGTAACCTAAAGGTAATTATTTCTCTAAAGGGCGACGCAAACGTGAAGGTTATTTTCCTTACTGGTTCTGAAAACCTTCAAAGACAGGCGTAAAGCCCTCCTCACTGGTTGGCAGAGACCCTATTCGATCGTATGGACCTATTCCCATTTATGGCACAGTATCCCAAGCAGTAAGGCTCTGTAGAGCTAGTCTCCCTTGAGACCTGCTGCCGCAAAAGCTCTTTCTGCTGCTCCTTCGCATGCGGATTAAGATGTACAAGGCAAGCAAGCAAACATTGGCAACTGGAAATTTCAAGGATCAGGGGAGGTATGAAATGGTTATCTTGGCTGGGAATCAAGCCCCAACATAAAGAGCTGTGGGCCAGGTGGCTTTGCTTTATCGGATCAATCAGTGTGCAGTGGGCAAGCTCTTTCCCAAGTCGCTGAGCTGTTTAACAGAGGGAAGGTCAAAGAGCTGTGGGGCTAGGAGTGTTCTCAATCTTAGCATTCCGAGACAAAGCCTGGGTCGTCGAACTAAAGAATCTCAGCATTGGCCATAAAAACGCGTTTGAAGGCCTGTTTCTGGGACTGATAGGGAGGGGTCTAAAACTTTAATTTCTGCTATATCAACCTTCCAAACCAAAAGGGGATTCCGCTCCTACCGCTAAAGCATTGTTTCGGCCCCTGCTTCCAGAAGAGTTGGTGCAAAAGTCATTGTAGTCCAAATAGCGTATTTCCGGTTAGGGGCCTAAGACTCACTAAAGCAATTGTAGCTATTCACTCCTTCTAGTTCTAGTGAATTTCGCTCCAAATAGCATAAAAAGAAGCTTGAGTTCAATTAGGGGGGAACCCTCTGTAGTCAACCTGCTCCCAATGAAGAGGTAAGGGGCGTAGCGATGAAGTCGAACAGGGTTGGTAAATTCACCGGGTGACTCGAAAGCAGGCTCTTAAAGACCACTCCTAGCGCGTCAGTCATTTCGCTCCCAAAGAGCTCCCTAAAAACGTTGCCAATATCGACAGCAGCTCCTGTTCAAGCTCTTGTTTCGGTTCCCGCAAAAGAAATTGTTGCAGTCTCAACTGGATAAATGAACAGCTTCGCATCTATTTCCTATTGTAATGACAAAGGTTTTTCTACTGATCCAGTGTCAGATAATTGGAAATTCGCTTTCAGCTCTTAATCTTCTTCGGGGGACATGGAAAAAGCCAAGGCTCGAGAGACCTAGCGCTAAAGCAATTGTAGCGGCCCTTGCTCTATCTGCTTCTTTCTCTTCCCAGGAATGAACAATTGGATAAAAAAAGGATCTTCTTCTTTGTTTATATATATATTATTATAATAATATTAAGATTAAGAAAGCAAGAAAACGGATGCGCGAGGCTAACGCTATAGGCTTGAGCGCATTAGCACTTAATCAATCTGTTGCTTGTTCCTTTCATGACTCAAACAACCGGTACGCTTTCTGGCTCGCAACGACTCAAAAGGGCGTTTTCTTGCAAAGCAAGCTATTCGCCTTTCAGAAAGGGTGGGCCTCTTTGATTCAAAAGGCGCTACTAAACTACTCTAGTACAGCTAGTGTTAGTTACAATAGAATGTCGTTCACCCCGCAAGCCCTTCGTATGCAAGCCCTACTGAAGTACAAAAGGCAAACGGCATTAGTACAGCTGTTAAGAATACTCTCCGATGTTGACTTTGTAAACTAATAGGCCGGTAGGTTACTTTTGAATCAAAGTAGCGACGAAAGGGGGAAATAGCTCAGTCGGTTAGAGTGTTGGTCTGTCACGCCAGAAGTCGCAGGTTCGAACTCTATACAAAGGGCCTTTCCTTTCAAATGACAAGTGCCTCTTCCTGCTGCGAGGGCCTTGAATCCAAACCGCCCCCGCCCGAAAATGCTCATTCCTTTCTCGTTGGGGGTAAAAATGCTAGCTGTCCTATTACAGCCAGCTCCCAATGAGAAAAGATTCATTTTTAAGAAGTTCATTTGATGACATAACAAGTCTCACCACCTTCTTTTGAACTATATCTATTTCTTTTAGCACTCTAGACACACTAACGGGAGCAAAAAAATATAGAAGTCCCGCGGAGCTGATGACCGCGGGTGGAGAATTACTCGATAAATAGAAGATCATGCTACCGTTTTGGGCCAACAAGGTCAAAATCTTCGTCAACGCAAGGAAAGGACATGGCAATCAGTCCGAATCCAAGCAACACCCATGGAACCCACCCAGCGTAAGGAAAAATATGGCACCAACGGATGTAGCTATACCTAGAAAAGAAAGTTGGCCTAACTCCAGTTTGTTTGATGAAGTTGAATAGTAAAAAATCTATGGGCGAAAGGCAAATAGGGCTCATCATTGATTTCATGAAATGCTTCCTTCGCTTCCATGCCAAATTGAAACTGATCTTTCTTCCTCAACATGAGGCTTGTAGACTCGTGACGCAACACGACTGAACGACTTAATGTTTCAGGTTCAGGAAGATTCTGGACAGAAGTATTCAAACTCTTGGGGTCAAATCAAAGCTGAACTTCTCCACAAGTCTTCATCCCCATTTCAGTTAGGGCAGATGGACGAAAGAATCAATGCGTTATTGGAGGAGTACTGCTCCGTGGGGCACTTTGTGAGTGCCAACCGGGTGCAGCTGCTGGACGTTTCACAATTCTGCTAAAACTTGCAAAAAAGCTCTGCATCTGTCTGTTCGAGTTAGCGATAGGCCAGCAACCTTTGGCTCTCCACACGGTTGTTGCCGGCTACACGGAAAGGAGCCCCTCTGCTTACAAGTTTGCTAAGGATTGGCAGCAGCAAACTGAGATTGCTAAGGCTTAATCCTTGGAAAGGGCAGCTAATGTTCGAAAGGCCCAACGGATCACCATAGGATAGAACCTTTGCGACCTGCTCCCCTCTCACTTAGGACTCACTACTTGCTTGAAAGCCCTACTTTTGTCTTGCTTAAGACTAAAACCCGTACTGCATTCACTCTTTCTCTTTCTTCTCTACTTGGTAGCTGCTTCTTCACCGTTCAAGTAGCTGTGCTGTATAAATATGGGAACTCGGTTGCATCATGGAAAGTTCATTAAAAAATCTTCCAACATCTCAATATTCTCCTTTTTTCAACACCTCCAATCTCCGAACCATGTTCGTTCTGTGACTCTTCATATTTTACAAATTTCAATCCGCTACACCCTAGCAAGAAAACGGATGCGCTAACGCCCTTATTAGAATAGGCTTGAGCGCTAGCGCGCCCCTATCTCGTCATTCGTTGCTTGTTCGGTCGAGCACTTCATTCCTTACTTTCCAGTCTTTTTCTGAAGGTCCTTCTAGATTACTGTCAAATAGGTTCTTCTCCCGCTTTATTGGTTGATCGGCATACGAGGGTGTCAGCACTAAGAAAGCAAATCGGACAATAAAGATCAGTACTAAGTTAGAAGGAAACTAAGCATCAGGCCCTAAGCAAAAAAAAATTGGATAGTACCGTCAGTGTCATCACTGAATCGGGTACATCTGGGTTGGTGGAAAATAGGTCCGCGTGTCAAAGAAGATCTCCGTTATTGAGTCCCTTCTAAGCAGGCTCGGGATATGGGCAGCGCATATGACAAACGATCAGGGAATTTTCTTCTTAATAGAGTACCAGACTTCTCACGCGGCTATATGACCAAAGATCAGGTCTCCGACCAAACTTCCCTTAGCTACATTGAAACAACACATTTCACACTTAATTAAAAGGGCTTAACGATGCCATAGTCTGTGCACGCCTGACTTATCACTTATTCAGGATTGGTTATTTTCTCATACCGAAACGAACTTAGTTTCTCTAATTCCAACCGGAGCGATGTTGGGAACTTGCACTCCTGATAACAAACAAAAGCTGGATTCTATCTCTTCCTTCTGTGAAGCGTATCTATTTGTTGGTTGATTGGCTTGTGGTGCTGCTCTAACCACGCTGTGGAGTTGAACCACAGTTCTTCCTTACCTTTCGTGGTGAAATTCCACTTCCCTTTTTCATAGCTATTATGGAGGAACCGCTGCCCTCACTCAATTCTAATCTCGAAATCTTTACCCGATCAGGAAATGCTTATCTTATATGGCACCATAGGTCTGAGTTTCGTTTCCTATATGCGCTTTCGTTCCATCCGACTTCAAGAACTTGTAGGGGGCCACCCACCCTTTCCCCTTTACCCTCTCACTCCCTAAGGAATGAAAGGCCACATCTAAGCCCAAACCACTGGAATACGAATGAGATCTAGAATTACACCATATAATAGTACATGGCTTTTCTTCTCGAACCCACCTCCTCCAAATAAATTGCACCTCCATAATTCAATTCAAGATAGATAGAAGGGAGAATGCCGCTTTAGAAAAGATAGAATAGTTTCCGACTCCCCCGTAATTGACCCCTAAGCTCGGGGGAATTGGTCGATCAACTCTAGGATGAGCTTCTAGTGTAATACCAACCTTATGGTTGAAAAATGCAATAACTTTACTTTCTTCACTTCAGCTTTGAGATGATGAGCCTAGCGGTGACCGCCTCTATGAGGCCCTTTGGGCGGTGCTTTCTCGATCAACTAGTAGACTTGCATGAAGAAAGAGACTAAACAAAGCGGAGTACTTATTTAGAGGTATACTGAACACCAACCCAATCTCGAAAAATAATGAGAAGTACAAGCAAGGACATTTTCTCGATCCAGAAGGTATTGAACTTCTCGACGCACCTCTATCAATTCCTTCTCTGCCTCATCTCTCTTATGAAATTTCTTTTGTAACAAGAAGCAGGATGCTATAACTGACTCCATTGAGTCCTCTATGAACAATGCACCCTTTTCTGGATTATTGCCGATGTAATCATAAAAAGCGAATTTTTCAGGGACCGGATAAACCTTGATTTTCGGCTAACCCAGCGCCAACTCTTCAATTGATTTCTTGCTGGAGTTCCGTCCTTTAAGCCAGGGAAGTTGCATCTACTTTAATTGATGATTTCTCACCTTCAGCCTCTATACTATATTACATCAAATAGAAGCGATGGTACAGATATTGACCTAACCAAGCTAGTATGAATCATCTCAGCTCCGATCATGGTGAAGGTCCTGCGGGAGATTAGTTTCAAGCCAGTGCCTCGAGAGCTGCCTACGAAAGAGTTTCGGCTATGCCTGGCCATTATAACATTCATAAACGAGATTGATAGATGAATAGAGGAGTCCAGCCACAATCATTAATGATTCGCCTGGGAAGAGTTCAATGAACTCAGAGAGATGAGCCTAACAGTGCCCCAAGCCAAAATAGAGAGAGTAGAAAATGCAACTATCTAATCGGGATCACAGTTCCGACCATTCCTTTGAAGGCCGAAAGGTGAAGAAGTGTTTAGCCACACTCTCTGCGGAACAGTCTTATCAAAACGCTCTCTTTAACCAATCAAGCAAGACGGATGGAATGAAAGAAAGAAAAAGTAGCTCCGCAGCTCGCCCAGAAGAAGATAGACCCGCCACTATAGATTTGTCAATCCCTGGGCTTGGCCAAAGACATACCCGGCATACTAAGACTAAGATGAATCATCTCAATTACTCAGCAGGCCTAGTCCCTAAATCCCTAAACTAAATAGGACGCTTATAATCGCGATCATGCCGCATCAGCTCTTTCAGTCACTACTACCTGTGTCGCACCTACAGTGGCAGAGAGTTTGATAAGACTCTCGGATAAGAAAGATCAATCCTGAATAAGCTTCAGCTGATTCTCATTATAAATCTTTTTATAAGCAAGGAGCTATCGATAGGAAGATACTTCTTTGCCAGGTCAGTCTGGTCGGAAAGAAGCTTGCTTACACCTTGCTTTATATTGAAAGAAGTCTTCCTCCTTGAGAATGTAGCCTTTCTATCATTTAGTGGATAACTCCTTGCTCCATTCCGCTTAAGGTGGCGCGCCTTAGTCCCATAAGCTTATGCCTATACCTGCTTTCCCATGAAATATACATAGTAAACCACTTTAAACTCGCAGTTAGTCTTGGCCCAACTCTGCCCAGGGGTTGGCCTTTTAAGGCTTATTTCACTTTTTTTTTCTTTTTCTCTTATTGCTAATTGGAACTCCGGCTCCGGTAACCTCCTGAACCTTATCCATTACGTCAACCCTTCTTCAACAAGGGGAAGATAGGAGGGAATTCCCTTTTTCAAGGCCCCTAACCTAGTCCTGGTTTGGTTCTCCAGTGAAACGATTTGAGATACCTTCTCCTACCCTATAAAGGGAGACTGACACTATGCTTTATAGATAGCGAAATAGTGATAAGGAGTTGCGGAAAAGTCCCTGAAAAAAGGAAGCGACTTTTCCCGGAAGAGCAGAGGGGACAGTCTTTGGCCCAGGTAAAATAAAACCTGGCCTCCCCTTCCACCCAAGTGGACTATTCTCTCCTTATGGAGTCTAAGAAAAGAGAGATATCCTTGCGCAAGGCGAAAGATCGATGTCCTTCAGAATTCTAAAAAGATCAAGAATTGCGTGCCTTTAGATCCCGTCTTTCTTGATTATGAATCAAGACGAAAGGTCGGATGTACTTGTTCAGGTCAGGTCTACTTTTGGTCATTCTTCTCTCTGAAAAATAGAATATTGCTCAAAGAAGGTGACTCGTAGTCCCTTTTCGAGTATTATCTTCGCTGTGGATGATCCAGTCGGTGTGCGTATGAACGAACGGATTCCACCTCTTTATGGGCTATATGCCCTGCTTGTCCCCCATACCCCTTTCAGCAAGGGTTGACGTGGTCTCCAAGAATCTTCTTCCGACCTCTGAGGTGGTCCGTCAAGTCCTCTAGCCTAGGGTAGTCAAAATAAAGGCAGGATTCTCTCGTCTTTTATTTTCCTTTTTTTTGAGAGAGATGTCGTCCTTCGAGATCCTGATGAATTGAGTCCGCCATCTATTTCATAGTAATCACAAAAAGTAAGCCCTATGTGTCACAAGCAGGCACCACGGGTTCTTTACTTTTTGGTGGGGTGGAGGGCTTTTGTGCATTATAGCACAGGCCGTGACTACCTTTTTACCTTGATTGATGCTGCATATCGCCCGCTTGTTCTATAGAAAACTAAGTGCCTATCAATTAGTTCCAAGAAAGCGGCCGGGGTCTAACTAGAATTTCATTCCAATCTCGATATTGTTGGAATTGGTCTCGAAGAAGCGATTGCCCGCGAAAGCCGTAGCCCTTTAATTGCTTAGGGGAATCGGCCTTCTTTAGTCAAAGCTTTTTCTTGCTTAATGCTTTCCTATCTCGAGTGATTTCCCGTGATCCACCTATGAGATCGTTTGCACCGGCTTTGGATTCAAGAAGATCGGCCATAGAATAAGGAATGAGAAGAGAGCGAGAGACTCTCGATTCGCTGCTCTACATTTCGAGAAAGTGGAATAAGAAAGGCCGTAGTACCCTAGGCCCGACAGAATAATGAGAAGAAAGTGGCCGATTGGAGAAGTTTTGTTTGAGAGGCTAAGGGACTAGACCCATCAAAAAGCAAAAAGAAAATGCGTGACTAAGAAAGGTAACCCTAGAACAAGTTGTCAAAAGACTTGACCCCTGAAGAACTGACCCAAGCAAGGACATTCCGGAAGTTGGTCGGTCAAGACGGGCACTTTCCCTTCGCTCCTTTCGACCTGGTCTCCCACAAAAACCAATACAAAGAAGGTGGAAGTGGGGAGGAGAGGTAAATGGATTCATTCAAAGATGAGTCCTTGCCTATACCAACCATAAAGAGTTGTGAAATCGATATAAAGAAGGAGGCCAAGGGAATTTCTACTTTTTTCATTGAATAATAGAAGGGGAATAGGGATTGGACCGATAGGCTCGTTTTGGGCCCGAGGACCTAAGCTTTGCTAAAGCCGTGAAAAGGAGTGGACGGTTGTATTTTGGCCTAGTTGGACTGGTTCGCCTAATCGAAGAGCCCCTACCTTACTTGTTCACCGTACTAGACCTCCATATCATATGTGTAAAGAGCCCACCTCGGATACGAAAGAAGGACATGAGTGGTTCCACTAGCCGATGCTTAAGCGTCAGCCCTTGATTCCTCTTCCCCATAAACATCATCTACACCTGAAGAAGTGTAATCTTTTGCCGAATCTACATCCGCCGAAGCCTATAAATGTGAAATATTTAGTTCCATCCGGAATGAATTTCCCACATATCTTAGGATAAGTGCTTACCGGAAGTTTGAAGCTGACTTTAATGAGCAACACTTCCTCGTAGGGTCACCAAAGCAGGCTCCTTTAGCCGCTTCGATTGCAAGAGCTCACTGAACACCAACAGAATCGTAAGCTTTCTTCTCCGCCTCAGCTTGAGAGCTCCTTTCTACATCAAGATCTAGCCCTTCCCCAAGGTAGGTAGGTTTATCCTCACTCGATCGACTCCGGCTATGGTGTGATTCCTGGCATATGTACACCACAGTAGCTAAGGCAACCTCGTTCCAGCTCGCATTGTATTTGGAGTTGAGGATTTTGCTTCTGATGTAGTCAGTGAGAAGTTAAGTTCTGTTTTTAGCTTTAGCAAGCCTGTGACTGCCTGAACAAACTAGTCCACGTTCAGCCAACATTCCGAACTTGTCTCAATACTGACAGTTCAGTGGATGGGATAGCAGAGAGAGAAAGGAAAAGAAGTAGTTCCGAAAGGAGACTCCACCTAGCTAGTGCGCTCCTCACCTCAATGCTACACTTCGGCAGCTACGAACTAAGACGTTTTAGAAGAAAAGCTACATCCACTACCTGCATTCACCCTGACAGGCTAACCCGAGCTAACCCAGGGCCTTACCGCCCGAACCAGCAAGACTAATGTCTACTTATACCTTTGAGAGGTCCACTTATACTATTGATAAAGTCTCTTAATTAATAAGGCCCCGGTTGTTATATAAGATTCAATTCAATCTAACAAGCGGACTATCTTCGGCTACTACAAGATCTTTATAAACCAAAGAATGAGCCTACTTTACGCACTTCTGCACTAAGCAGGCAAGGCCAACTACACAAGCAAGAAGACATCGCCTGCGGCTTCCAATCCAATGACAAGCAAAAGACGAAGAAGTAACTTACTATACCTTACTCCTTGTGCCCATAGCTTGACCTCCGCCTTTTTCTATCAGCACGGATGCCTTACCTTCCTTGTAAAGCGAACCTAGTCAAGCAATGGAAGGAGAAAGGAAAAAGACCTTCCTCGTGCACAGACAGACCATCTTTAGCGAAGTCCCTCCTTCCCAACCTCTCCTACAACATCCATTTCGTCAAAGAAGGACGGAGCAGGCACACTGACTACTCTGATTGGGCGTGGACTGGGAAAAAGTAGCAGTTAAAGGAAAGCTAAAAGGTATTGGCGAAGAAGTAATGGAGGATCCGATATAGATTGAAAAGAGGGAAAGCTAAGCTAGCTAACGAAGGGGTTGGGATTCGCCTCGCCCTACTACACCAACCAGGAAGAAAGATTTAGTCACCTTTCCGCCAAACCAGAACGAGAGCCAATCGGGTCGATCAGAATGTCCTTATTTCACAGCGCTATAACATTCTCAAGTTAGAGTCTGGCTATCTCTATTCTAAGTAGCACCCGAGAAAGCACACGCTAAGCAGATCTTTACCAAAGCCATATCTCCATAAGCATCCAAAGCTGCCTACTCATTGGTAGTGAGAAAGTAACAACATAGATATGTTTACGAAGCCAAGAGCCACTCATCTGAGCCAGCGGATTCGAATTCTGCTATGCCGGTGCTTAAAGCAAGGACGCAACGACTGCGTAAATCTTTGGTCTGTCTATCATTGCCCATGTTGGGCTGACTCCTTTTTTTAGGCAAGAGGACCCCTACTGATATTGACTGACCGGCAATAAGTAGGTCGTTTGCTATTGCTATAAGGGCTGCTCGCCTTTATACCGCTTGGCTTCACTATCGCTCGTAATAGTCGACAGTATTCCTGCCATACAAGAATTCCAATTATTTAGAGCTAGAAGTTTCGCCAGAAGCAAGCAAGATGAGGTCGCTCTACTTCGTAGACAAGGCTCGTTCCGTACTTTACTTACGAGCTCGTGTAGTACTCACCCCTATCTCTATAGGGGGGGGGGTTATGCACTCCACTCGCTGTCTACTAAACGAGCGTTAGAGCGAGCGAGCGAAGCCCTCAATTTAGTGGCTTCCCTCACCCTCCTCTTTCATTTCCGCTTAAGCTTCCCCGGTTTGTGGGATTAATTGATTGGATACCCGAGACCCATAATCTTTCCTAGGAACAACTTCTATGACAATAGGCATAAAGGCATGATTAGTTCCACAAATCTCACTACACTGACCATAGTAAACTCCTTCTCGTTGTACTAAAATAGAGGTTTGATTTAAACAACCAGGTACAACATCACATTTGACACCTAAGGAAGGTACACCCCAACTATGAGGTACATCAGCAGATGTTACAATAAAACGTATATAAATTTTTGCTGGTACAACCACTCTATTGTCGACTTCTAATAAACGTAATTGACCCAAATTTGGATCATCTTCTAGAATCGTATAACTGTCAAAAGTGAGTGACTGTAAATCGGAACTGTTATAGTCCGAATACTCATAATGTAGGGTTGACGCCCGCCTCCCCCCAAACTGTACTTGCAAGTTTCCTCGCAAAAAGCTCTCCACGCCTACTCTTAGAAAGAATAGTATTTTTCTTTAGTTAGGTAGTTCTCCCGACCGTTAGACCCTTTATGAGCAAGGTTAATCAAAGGCCGGGGAAAGTTTATTGGCAAGAGGGAACCGTTTCTCAGCCAGCCTTACCTACCCTGTGTATTCGAGGGAGAGGCTGGAACCGAAAAAGACCAGGTTCTACACATATGAGACAGGCAGAAGGTATGGGACGAGCAGTTTGTTGAAGAGCGAATTCGATCCTATAGTCGTCTTCTTTGTTCGAAAAATGCACAGTGGAAAGGGATGCTAGTCGGCTCGGCGAAGTTGTAGCCCAAAAAAAGAAGATCTAGAGTGATTCCTCACCTATCCTGTCATGGGCCCAGTGGAACGCTCGAGTATAGATTCCCTATGATCATGTAAACGGTCGGGGCCGGCCGGCCCGTAGATCTAAAAGGATCCAGCCATAGGCCTGACCGGATATCGTTTGTCCACAAACAAAACAAAAACAAAGTTGGTTTTTAGTAGTAGTTCATGAGACCTCGAATTCCCACGTTCCAGCGTGCATTATGCCAACAGGTCCCACCACCAACTCTAGCTGAGAAGTTGAGTCACCCTTCTTTTTTTTTCTTTCAGAAATAGAATAAAATAAAGAATGAGATAGTCTATATCCTGTATCGATCATAGGATCACTCTATGAATAGGTCAATTCTCTGTGACCTCCCACATTTCACGACATCCCTTGCTTCTCGCAAGAACAGCTCCTCGGTGGAGGAGTAGAAGCGCTGGTCCCCTTCGGTCAACTTGCTTGTGCCAGCTGTTACCTTCCATAGGACCTCCGTCCCCGAAGCGAAGAAAGAGGAGTAGGAACAAGAGGTTGTCCTCTCCCGGCCCAGTAATTCCGCAACTACTACCGTGGTTGTTGCCAACGGGAATCCCCCATTCCAAAAGGTTACTAGGCCGGCCGTTAGGTCCAATATTGTATACCACTGCTATGGTGCCAATAGATTCACTACTTCAGCGCCGTTATCGGGCATTGCAGGCTGATGATCTATTTCTCGTATATCGTTCCACACCGAGAAGAGGGATGTGTACCTCCAGCAACAACAAGAATGGAACCATAGGCTCCTATGCTGGGAGCATTTCTGGGTATAGGTCTAACCACCTCAACTCCCCGTTTCTGGCATGCTATAGTTATTAAAGTCTCTCGACAGCGGGAATGGGAGATTACCGGTAAGCTAGATGCTTCACAAACCATATTCAACTTTAAGGCATTTCGTTGCACTTTAATCACCCTCGTGAAGAGGCGCACTCCGATACCATTTATGTCCAATAGCTTTTATAGTAATGGCTGGATCTACTACTACCTCGTCCATTGAGTATAACAGAGAAAATGATGGTATAGCAATGAACATAAGGATGATACTAGGAAATATGGTCCGAAGAATCTCGATAGTAGTTCCATGAACAATCCTTTGCAGGATTGGATTTTTTTTTATAGTGGAAATGCCATAAAGCACGACTCAAGATCCATGATACGAAAACCAAAATCAGAATAACAAAGAAAAAGACATCGTGATGTAAGTATGTTATTCCTTGCATTATAGGTGTTGCTGCGTCTTGAGATCCTAATTGCCATGGTTCCGCTGCATCACAAGGAGCAATTGTGAGGAATAGCCATTCTAGAACAATCATTTGGTTTGGTTCATTCTTTGACTGCTCTGCTCCCCCCAAAAAAAGAGAGACTTCATTTCTTCCACCTTCCCTGTACGAGTAGTGAAGAAGTATAGAGCACTTTAGTTGGTTGTTGACCAACGGAAAGCATTGGAGAAAAAAGGAATAATTTACGCAATTTCTTTTCTAAGAAAGAGATCATAGTGATTGATGGCTCTTTCAATCCGCCGAAATGGAACGCTTTGGCGTGTACCAAAACGGAGAATTTGGGTCAGATTTATAAGCTTATGACCACTGAACAAACTTGGTTGACGAACATAGTTTATGCGCCGCTAATGTAGCGGCTTGTCGAGCATTTGACAAACTCACATCATCCATTTCAAATAGGATTTGTCCCCTGGATACAAGAGTAATCCAACCCGTAGGATTTCCCTTTCCTCTTCCCATTCTTACTTTTGTAGGTTTCCCGGTAATAGGGATATCTGCGAGAACTCTTACCCATATCTTACCATTTCTTCGGAATTGTCCGCTCATAGCACGATGGAAGTGTCCGATAATAGCATGACGCGCTTCTTCAATGGCTCGATATGAAAGACGACCAGCTCTACAACTTTTAGTGCCATATCTTCCAAACCCAAGTTGTGTACCGTCCGGTTTGCAACACCTAATACATCTTCCTCTACGATATTTACTATATTTCGTACGTTTCAGATATAGCACGTCCCGTTTTTTTACTATATGAAATCCACACTTTCACACCTGAGATTCCGTAACGAGTAGATACTTCCGTAGGAGCATAATCTATTTCCTGGTTAAATACATTACGAGATATTTTTCCATACTTTCCGAATTAAGTTCTAGCTATTTCTGCACCTTCTAATCGACCTGAACAACATATACGGATCCCCTCCACCCCTTTTTTCATTACTAATGGAATATCCTTCACTATTTTACTAAAAATGGAACGAAATGATTTGTTTTGTTCCTCGGTTGAAAAGAGATGTCTTGAGCAATCGGAGAAGCACTTTGATAAACAGATTTGATCTTGACCGATTCAATTAAGGTATTAGTTTTTATTCTATTATACAACAAAGATCGCATTTTTTTCACATCGTTCAAATAATAGTTGTACCCGTACGGAATTCTTCTGTTTCTCAGTATGATCTCTATCATCATCTCTATTCCCCTTATCAATTCTCCTATCTTATTTAGGTCTATGAATTTCTCTATCAATTCCATTACCTTATCCTTACCCATGAGGTTCCAACATTTTATCCTTAATTGACCTAGGAGTTGTTCCTGGGCATCCTCAAAAAAAAAGGTTATTATACACCCCAACCCCATCCCTTGGAAAAAAAGGTAGCACTGAATAAAGGAAAGAGCGAGATGGTGGTTTTTGTTGTTCCCGCGAAGCGAAGATCATTCGCTTGGCGAATAAAGTGGGTCACCCTCTTTTTGGCTTCGGCCAAACACTTTTTCTCGCTGGTCGAGCTTTCTACAAAAAAAGCGATGCAAGAACGTATTCTTTTATCTAAGCTTCTTCCCTGTGCATTAGCTCCCCCCATCGTAGATGGTTCAGCCACGCCCGGTGCCACGAAATGATTGAGAACTACGACGGGGTCGAAATGAATTTTGTTCTTTGTATTCAATAAGTATTTCATGATCGAATAATTCAAGGAAGGGCGGACTGCGGGGAGGGTCCTTTTAAGTAGATGACTCGTCGGGCGGTCGGAGCGGGACTTCTTTGTGAATAAGAACTTGAATAAGTTTGTTTTTCTGAAGGAGTCGTTATTTTCTATCAGGAACGCTATGTCATTTTCAATCCCAGCGTATTTCGGATGCATTAAGGCCCCGCTGACACGAAGTGATTTAGAAAGATTCTTCTTTATCGATGGTGATCGGTCATGGTATCCATAGCCTTGCTTCTTTTTCGGCCAAATCCTGATTTCGTTTTGCTTCTCCCGATCGTCGAGCCTGATCGACTCGACTCTTTTCCCTGCCCCCCGGCCTCTCACTTCGTTTCGTTCTTCTTCTGTACCGTCACTTGAATGAAGACACCCTATCGGCCCGACTTTCCGAAATGCCCCCCACCGCCCCTTCTCCTTTACGGGTCTGGATTTTTTGCGTCGTTTCAGTCGTCGTGGTCGACGGGGAAGAAAGAAATAAATGAATGTTCTTTTGGGAAAATGTAGAATAATACAGCTACCGATACGAAAGCCAAAGGTGAGTCTCGTAGGTGGACGTATCGAACTGAAATAAGATCTCAGATTGACATCTTGATACACTGATTTACCATAATAATAAATAGAGTCAATGGTGACTCCGCCGTGGGAAGAGCCGCTTCCTTCTTGCTTGATAGGGGGGGCTTCCATTCACCAGCGCAGACTAAAAGTGCTCTCCGAACCGTGCTGGATAGTCACCCATCACACGGCTCTCAAACCCAACCTGTGGTGGACCCCGGGAGACAAAGTCAAAACGCAACATCCTTTGCCCCATACTTTGAGATGCTCCTCCCCGCCAATCAAGGAGCGAGGCTGCTCGTGATAGGCAACGCTTTAAGCCGCTATCGTTCGGTTCGGATAAGTCAAGTTCCTTCGGTCGCTTCGCTCAGGCGGTCTTCCCTTATCTTCCCTAACGTTCAGAGTAGTTATGGTTTGAGATGAGAAAGGAGCACCGGCCGAACGCAATGAATGAATAAGAAATTGACAGCAGAGGGAATCAATGATTCTTATTCGACCGAGTTCTAGCTAGAAAGATGTAGATTACACACCGGAGGTTGGTAAGAACTGAGGTTTGGAACCCTAACCTAAGTAGGCCTACCAGCGAAGCAACAGGTACTTGATCGGGCGGGGGGCGGTTTGGTTTCAAGGCCCTCGCAGCAGGAAGAAGCAGTTGTCATTTGAAAGTAAAGGCTCTTCTCCTGTTTTACGAATCCTACAACTCTCTTTACTGAGCGAGACTCCATCCATATCCCTACTAGTGGTTTTTCTTTCATTCAATTATCACTTGTTTGGCAGCTTAAACTAGGCTCCACTTTAGAGATAGGTTTTTGGTCTTAATCAAAATAGGTCAAGGGCGCGTCGGAACGGTCAGTAGCTGCTTAGTCTCATCCGAGAGTTTAATCTCCTTACTCCTTACTGCTTTTTTCAAAGAAAAAAGAAGGGGGTCGATTTAGGCTCCTTCCCTTCCACTGTGTAGCCGTGCTAGCAGGTACTACGAGCCCTCTATCCCACGCATCTAACCAGCTCGCGTGGTTCACCGATTCCACGGAAAACTCTCATTTGTTGAAGCGGAGCATAGTGCGCTTTAGGCGTTGAGCGAGAAAGGTCTCTTCTTTCCTTTCGGTTTATTCACTGATCTGAAACTTGTTTTCTTATTGATTCCCGGGGCGGTGGCATTATTGAATGAAGTCTATCCGAACCGAATTAGCACTTCTCAGATCAGGCTAGGCCTCTCCAGCTGAGCTGGGCGCCAGGGCCCTGGATGCGCTAGCGATTGGCACATAGGGGGATGGTTGCCCGGGTTTCTTGGCCTGGTATCCTGCACCTCGCGTTCATGATATCTACATTCAATAGTGCCCCGGAGACACGATCGAAGCATGCCTGTCCAGTGTGCTTCTTTCACGACATGCTATAGTCCTGGGTGTCTTCCAGTGGTCTTCTAGCCTTAGAAGAAGTCGTGTCCGCCCCGGGCATCTGCAACGTCCTCCTTTGATATTCTAATCTGGGATAACTAAAAGACTGACCCATTCGGTGACTTTCGCGGTCGCCCTCACTAAACCAACTTGAATCTGAACTACGACTCAGATCAAGTCTTACCGAAATAGGATTTCCTTTTCGTGCCATATGCGCTTAGACTTTACTTTTTCCCCTTTTTTCTTCCCGGTCCAATATTTGTTCTCGAAGGTCTTCGTTTCCGTGTAGAAGAAAACTCTCCAAATTTATGACCAACCTCTCCTTCAGTAATCTTACAACGAACATGAGTTTTTCCATTGTAAATTCGTACGGAGCAATCAACGAATTCCGGCGAAATAGAAGATCTACGTGACCAAATTATCCTGTTAAAAAGGGGATCTCTCTTCTTCTTCATTCTCAAGAGGAATGCATCAACAAAACTTCCCTTCCATATAGATCGTCGTGGCATGAACTAATTTCTTCGCTTCGATTCTGCCCCTAAAGCTAGCTCCTACTCCACCTCCTTGTCCTTTAGGATAGGATCCTCCTTGGTCCTTTTTACATAACACTCTCGGCCGCCCAAGAGGACTGGCTATCTTTCTCTTTATACGCAATATCTTGAAAGGCAAAGAAAAACATCTACCTTGGCAACGTCATTGACTGATATATTCATTGTACAGAATGCCACACTCAATTGTCAGCGACTGGGGACCCGGTCTTCATTAGCAATTTATGGCATGAGCTCTTTCGTTTACACGGGACAAAATTTAACATGAGTACTGCTTTACACTCTTTTCCCGGGTGGGGCTTCTTATACCTAAACGCAGCAGGCCCAGCGAGTAGTCGAACAAATGAGAGGTTGTCGACGAAGGGGTCAAAGGTTGCACTTGCGATAATCCAAAGGTTGCGCAAGACCCCTTCAACCTCACCCGCGTGTTAGCTTGCTTGTACTATCGCTCGCCTGCCTGACCTGCTTTCTGGCTTGCTTCTTTATGGCAAGTGCTACCCTAACCTAGCTAGCGCTACATCTTGCTAACGTCGTTTGAATTGCCTTGCAAGCGCGACATCTATATGGCAAGCCCACGTCTCCTTCGTCTCCTAATGTAGTCGCCTTCTTCATATGGCAAGCGCTACCCGTCGCTTGCACTACATTGTCTGACGATAACCTTGCCTGACCGCTTCCGCTCTGACTGAGCTGACCGTCGCACCTGACTTCTATATCCCATTATCCATAGATCTCCTTCCTTATCGTTGCCGGTCTAAGCAGAAGGTTGCTAAGTCAGATGTCTGGTGAACACATTCGTAATGAGTATGGGTCTAGTAGGTGTACTAGTAAGGAAGCGAGGTACTGAGTTTAGCGTCGACAAGGCAAGTAGTGGATCTTTATTATCGAATGATATGGGAGACAGTCAAAGCATCAGTCTCAGCATCAACAGAAGAAAAGGACTAACCGACCGCCGTTCAAGAGAGATCCCGAAGGCTCGAACTTTTTGCTAGCTTTGAAAGATGGGCCGAAGGAAAGAGGAAGACCAAACAAAGTCGCGGTCAAAGCAAAGAAAAAGATGCCAAAAAAGATTCACTTTAGCTTCTAGCTCGCTTAGCTTAGTGTAGGTTGCTTGCAAGACTTTCGATAGCTGGCTCGGCCGAACGGAATCACCGATCTAGATAGAAGGGTCGTTCACTCCCTATTCTTTGAGAGGTTGCTTGCGACGGTAGCATTAGCTAGGCAATCAAGGCAGGTCGAACAGAGTCAGTCCTAGGGTGAAGATCATCGGATGGAAAAATGGATTGAGCTGGCTAATCACTTGATGACCCGGTGGAGAATGGGAACAGAGAGTCGCTCCCATTAACGAATGAATGGGACTCCTGGTCCTGATCGAACCAGAGATTCCGATAACCCGGGGACTCGGCAGAAAGAGATGGGTCGGATACTGGAATATGCCCAAAAGTCCTGACTTTTTCGAGGCAGGGCTTCGACCCGTATCTAGCCAACTCCTCGAACTGCTGGGTGTGGCATATTCATGGACTGGCAAAGCGAACTCTCAATTGATCCGGAGAAGCCTAGAGAACTCTCTATCTTTCCCCAAATTCCGACTAGCGCGGTTCTTTTTCTCGACCAATTTGAATTCCATTTCATTTTTTATTTTAAGTGTTGTAGAGTAGTAAGTAGCTAGGCGGATTTCAGCGCATGCTGCATTGAGAATCTCCAAAGAAATTAGAATGGCATATGATAGCGTATGATTATTCCCATTTGTGACCGACGGTTGCTTGCAAGAGGTGGCGATCGGCAGTGTTCCAAAGCGCCATAACGACGTGCGTTAGAGCGTTATGGCAAACGATCCCCATCACCTGTAGTTATGGGGATCGCCTTCGGCTTGCTATACTCTTTCCCTAACGCATGCTGGTTACCATAAAGACACCGAGGGATATCGCATGCGCTAGTTTCGGGGATGTTGTTTACACTACTATTGGTAACAACTCAAAGTGCCGGAACGACTCTAGTGGTGCAAGCGAAGGTTTCAGTCTTGTCGAGCGAAGCAACCACTAGTCGCCCTTAGTGCTCCAAAACACCCTTTCGCTTGCGTGAGCAACGACCCCTAGCGCCCAGAGCAAGCGCCTTTAGTGTTCCCGACCGCCTGCCTTTCGGCCTTAGTGTTCCAAACAACCAGTAGTGTGACCGATCTGTGTTCAAAATAGCCGATGACGCTAGCGATGACTCATGGGGCCCCTTAACGCCGAATAAAAAGGACTTGTGCCATAACGACTAGTGGTGTTACGGAAAAACTACCCGACGAGTGGTAATAAGGACAATGTAAGTAGGTTTGACAGTAGCGTTAGGACGACTGGTTCTCGTAGTAGTATTGCGCTAACGCAACGAATCAAACAACTACGAGTGCTTCCAAGACGATGAGACGCATACGCTATACCGTCGAGTATTTCTTGCGAAGCAACCGCAACTCGTTGTAGGTCCTCCCCAACCATTACAGTCGAGTAGTTTTCACTCCTTCCCTTGAAATGTGTGGTTGGTTTAGGTAACGCATGGCTTCCCCAACTCCAATAGTCGAATGAGTTCTCCTAGGCCATAACCCATGCATTGAAAGAAACCGCATGATGCGTTACGGAGTTTCCATAGTTCCGTTATCGCCTTGTCGTCTTGGGTTGGGAAGGATACGACAGGCTCAATTCAAGGACACTCAATTTCAGGCTTTCGAAGCTCTGACGCTTTCTGTCGCATTTGTTCTCTCTTTTGTTTATCTTTCATTTTCACTTTCCTTTTATAGAATGTAGTGCCCAACAATTTAAAGGAAGGCGTGAAGTCTCGGGATCCGCTCTAGTCAAGTTGTTAGATGTCTCTCTCCGGAGTTGCTCCTCTATCTTTCGTGAAAGCATACGAGTTGTTATGTTAAGCATCAAATCCTAGTCATTATGTTATCTGTGTTAGAGGAGTAAGATGTCCCTCATGTTGAACAGTCTGACATCAAGTTGTTAGGACCGTAGTCGCTATGTGAACACTTAACACAAGACTGAAAGCGTTAGTGGTTTATGAATCAGTCATAAAGGATCTTAGCCAAACGGTGACCGGCCACGTAAGCACTTTGGGCACAAGTTTACTTGACGAATTTTAATAAAGACATCACTCTGGTATATATATATAAGAAAATTGGATTCTAAAAAAAGATTCAATTAATTAGAAGCATTCGAAGTTTTCAGTTCCTTTGTCATCATCTAAAAGAAAAGAGAAAAGAAAATTTTTAAAGACAAAACTGCTAAGCTATAAGTAGAAGTTGTTGAAGTAGAAAATGCTTGCTGCTCGCTTAGCGCACGGATCATACGCTATCTCATCACTCACTAAGGCTAGCGAAAAGTGATCGAATAAAGCATTTGTTCGTACAGCTCTCGAACCTCATGCTCTATCACGCACGGAAAAGAAGTTGGCTCAAAGAAATCGGTCACAAAGCTTATTTTTGCGGTTCAATAAGCTCTCGAAAAGACCTGATCCTTCCCTAACCATGAATCTTGACCCTAGTGAAGGTAGTCGGTGAGAGGAATAGGTGGTTTCCAAAGGATAGAGTTATTCTATATGACGCTCTCTCTGTATTGGATGGATGCCTTAGTTGTGAGATAGAAGGCTTTTCTTTCAAGTCTTCTTTTCTTTGATTGCCTAAGTCCTTGACTTGAAAACATCGCTGAGATCATGTATAAGATCATCCCTTAGTGGACTGATTCAACCTTGTAGCATATCTTGCAGCCCTTAGACCGGTCTCCCCTCATTCATGCCTTCCTTCAAGGCCAATTCTTTTGGATATCCTTGTTTCCTTCTTTCCAGGAACATCCTTTTCTTCTGATTGATGGGACTTCTGTCTGAAATCCCTTGACCTAACCTCTCCTTGACTTGCCGTAACCATGTCTTCCCCAACCTCTCCTGATGTTCTTGGTGAGCTAGCCTGCCATCCACCGCCCCAACTGTGATGGTCCCCTTCGGCTAGTTCTTTCACAAGTGACCCTGTCTTCCATCTGCTTCTTCCTCCTAATGGTTTGGTCCCCCTCTCCCTTGTCAAAGCTTAGTTATCCGTGAATGAGAACTCGTTTTGCTTGTTGGCTGGTAGCTCCATGGTTGGTTAGCTCGAAAGCTAGTTTTGACTCTTTGATCGTCGAGAAAGAAAGGTGTGATTACCTGAGGTGAGGTTGACCTTCTTTCTGCCTTAGAAGAGGTCTAGTTTAGGTCAGTGCTCTATTTTTCTATAAAATTGATATTTTTAGGCAATACCTATGAACTTAGCTCGGACTGAATCCGCATCCGCCTCTGTAGCTCTTCTATAAGAGCGGACCTTTTTTCCAGTCCTATTCTTTTCTCTTAAGTTCCTTTTGGAACACCTCATGTTGGGACGTCTGCGCCTCTTTCTATTTTGAGACGACCACAGGTTCCACTAATCCTGCTCTATCCAGTTTGAGGTCGTCTGAACCTGATACCCTGCTCCAGATTCCACTCTGCTCTAGATCAAATCCATCCTCCTCCGTAGTTCACGTTCATAGAGGGAGACTTCCCAAACGAAGACTCCAGGTCACTGAAACGAACACAAGGCTTTAGCAAGCCACCTAATGTAAGATGAATTACCTCCTATCCGTTCTAGCTACTCCACACTGGCCTTAAAAGCGCCTACTTTTCTTTCTTTTTTGAGCTCTCACCTTGGGCCGATCTTACACCTTCCTACACGAAGGGCTTTAATACTAGGAAAGCGGAAAGCATGGGGGGTAGGGCAAGAGGTTGTGGACGACGTGACCCGTTAGCACCGGATGAATGAAGCAAACTTGAGCGCCTAAAGTCATGAGAGAAGGACGCGAGTTCCTTCAGGGCAAAGGGCATACCTGAAATTTAGGTCATGCAGGAATGCAGAGACGGAACAAAGAAAAGCTTGACGCTAATCCACTAAAGACTGAACCCATCAAGCGAACAAGTCGCTTAGGCTTCCACAGACTGAGGCTTATAGCAAAAGGAAAGACGATTCTATCCAATCACAACCTCGCCAAGACTCTAATCAGGGGCTCCATCATGTTAGCCAATACGAAGAGTAGTTGTTCGGTTAATAGAGTATATCACAGCTAATGCACTCCACGATTCCAAATACACCTAGAAGCTCGCCTCAATCTTAGTTTTTTCCTTTATATGCTTTAGTAGATAGAAAGACTCTTTGACGTGCTACTCCCCAAGCAGAAAAACCTCACTGTCTCCCGAAGCAGCCTAGTCACACAATGCAGTTGGAGCTAGAGACGAGGATGGCATCGTGAATGCTTAGCCAGAATATACCAAGCTAAGCAAAGAGGAACCTATCCCAAGCGTAGCATCAACTATTATATCTTCCCTACTGCTTTAAAGGAATAAGGAGAGAAACAATGTAGAGAAGCACTTTTCGAAGAGAGAGAAAGAAACCTCCCTTACTCAGAAAGGCCGAGACTACGCTGAGGAAAGAATGGCACTATACAAATAAGAAAAGGGGCAATGAGAGGAGAGAAAGAAAACTAACCTAAAGGTAATTATTTATCTAAAGGGCGACGCAAACATGAAGGTCATTTTCCTTACTGGCACTGAAAACCTTCAAGGACAGGCGTAAAGCCCTCCTCACTGGTTGGCAGAGACCCTATTCGATCGTATGGACCTATTCCCATTTATGGCACAATATCCGAAGCAGCAAGGCTCTGTAGAGCTAGTCTCCCTTGAGACCTGCTGCCGCAAAAGCTCTTTCTGTTGCTCCTTCGCCTGCGGATTAAGCTGTACAAGGCAAGCAAGCAAACATTGGCAACTGGCAATTTCAAGGATCAGGGGAGGTATGAAATGGTTATCTCGGCTGGGAATCAAGCCCCAACACAAAGAGCTGTGGCCAGGTTGCTTTGCTTTATCGGATCAATCAGTGTGCAGTGGGCAAGCTCTTTCCCAAGTCGCTGAGCTGTTTAACAGAGGGAAGGTCAATGAGCTGTGAGGCTAGGAGTGTTCTCAATCTTAGCATTCCGAGACAAAGCCTAGGTTGTCGAACTAAAGAATCTCAGCATTGGCCATAAAAACGTGTTTGAAGGCCTGTTTCTGGGACCGATAGGGAGGGGTGTAAAACTTGAATTTCTGCTATATTAACCTTCCAAACCAAAAGGGGATTCTGCTCCTACCGCTAAAGCATTGTTTCGGCCCCTGCTTCCAGAAGAGTTGGTGCAAAAGTCATTGTAGTCCAAATAGCGTATTTCCGGTTAGGGTCCTAAGATTTACTAAAGCAATTGTAGCTATTCACTCCTTCTAGGTCTAGTGAGTTTCGCTCCAAATAGCATAAAAAGAAGCTTGAGTTCAATTAGGGGGAAACCCTCTGTAGTCAACCTGCTCCCAATAAAGAGGTAAGGGGCGTAGCGATGAAGTCGAACAAGGTTGGTAAATTCACCGGGTAACTCGAAAGCAGGCTCTTAAAGACCACTCCTAGTGCGTCAGTCATTTCGCTCCCAAAGAGCTCCCTAAAAACGTTGCCAATATCGACAGCAGCTCCTGTTCGAGCTCTTGTTTCAGTTCCCGCAAAAGAAATTGTTGCAGTCTCAACTGGATAAATGAATAGCTTCGCATCTATTTCCTATTGTAATGACAAAGGTTTTTCTAGTGATCCAGTGTTGGATAATTGGGAAATCGCTTTCAGCTCTTAATCTTCTTCGGGAGACATGGAAAAAGGCAAGGCTCGAGAGACCTAGCGCTAAAGCAATTGTAGCGGCCCTTGCTCTATCTGCTTCTTTCTCTTCCCAGGAATGAACAATTGGATAAAAAAAGGATTTTCTTCTTTGTTTATATATATATTATTTATATATATATTATTNTATATATATATATATATATATATATATATATATATATATATATATATTATTATAATAATATTTAGATTAAGCAAGAAAGAAAACGGATGCGCGAGGCTAACGCTATAGGCTTGAGCGCGTTAGCGCTTAATCAATCCGTTGCTTGTTCCTTTCGTGACTCAAACAGCCGGTACACTTTCCGGCTCGCAACAACACAAAGGGGCGGGGGCTATATATTTGCTTGCAAAGCAGGGTGTTCGCCTTTCGAAAAGGGTGAGCCTCTTTGATTCAAAAGGCGCTACTAAACTACTCTAGTACAGCTAGTGTTAGTAGTACAATAGAATGTCGTTCACCCCGCAAGCCCTTCGTATGCAAGCCCTACTGAAGTACCAAAGGCGAACGACATTAGTACAGCTTTTAAGAATACTATCCGATGTTGACTTTGTAAACTAATTGGCCGGTAGGTTACTTTTGAATCAAAGTAGCGACGAAAGGGGGAAATAGCTCAGTCGGTTAGTGTGCTGGTCTGTCACGCCAGAAGTCACGGGTTCGAACTCTATACAAAGGGCCTTTCCTTTCAAATGACAACTGCCTCTTCCTGCTGCGAGGGCCTTGAAACCAAACCGCCCCCCGCCCGAAAATGCCCATTCCTTTCTCGTTGGGGGTAAAAATGCTCGCTGTCCTATTACAGCCAGCTCCCAATGAGAAAAGATTCATTTTTAAGAAGTTCATTTGATGACTTAACAAGTCTCACCACCTTCTTTTGAACTATATCTATTTCTTTTAGCACTCTAGACACAGTGACGGGAGCAAAAAAATGTAGATGTCCCGCGGAGCTGATGACCGCGGGTGGAGAATTACTCGATAAATAGAAGACATGCTACCGTTTTGGGCCAACAAGGTCAAAATCAGTCCGAATCCTACCACCCAGCGTAAGGAAAAATATGGCACCAACGGATGTGGCCATACCCAGAAAAGAAAGTTGGCCTAACTCCAGTTTGTTTGATGAAGTTGAATCGTAAAAAATCTTTGGGCGAAAGGCAAATAGGGTTCATCCTTGATTTCATGAAATGCTTCCTTCGCTTCCATGCCAAATTGAAACTAATCTTTCTTCCTCAACATGAGGCTTGTAGACTCGTGACGCAACACGACTGAACGACTTAATGTTTCAGGTTCACAGGAAGATTCTGGATAGAAGTATTCAATGCGTTATTGGAGGAGTACCGCTCTGTGGGGCACTTTGTGAGTGCCAACCGGGTGCAGCTCCTGGACGTAGCACAATTCTACTAAAACTTGCAAAAAAGCTCTCCATATGTCTGTTCGAGTTAGCGATAGGCCAGCAACCTTTGGCTCCCCACACAGTTGTGGCCGGCTACACGGGAAGGAGCCCATCTGCTTACAAGTTTGCTAAGGATTGGCAGCAACAAACTGAGATTGCTAAGGCTTAAACCTTGGAAAGGGCAGCTAATGTTCGAAAGGCCCAACGAATCACCATAGGATAGAACCCTTGCGACCTGCTCCACTCTGACTTAGGACTCACTACCCGCTTGAAAGCCCTACTTCTGTCTTGCTTAAGACTAGAACCTGGACTGCATTCACTCTTTCTCTTTCTTCTGTACTTGGTAGCTGCTTCTTCACTATTCAAGTAGCTGTGCTGTATCAATATGGGATTTCAGTTGCATCATGGGAAGTTAATTATAAAATCTTCCAACATCTCAATATTCTCCTTTTTTCAACACCTCAAATCTCCGCACCATGTTCGTTTTGTGACTCTCCATATTTTCCAAATTTCAAACCGCTACGCCCCAGCAAGAAAACGGATGCGCTAACACCCTTATTAGAATAGGCTTGAGCGCTAGCGCGCCCCTATCTCGTCAACCGTTGCTTCGTGCCGCACTGGAGTAATCCAATATGTGGTTCCGCATGTTCCACCACTTCTCCGCTCATTTCCAATACTGATTGTGAAATACCATGAGCAGCAGGATGTTGAGGTCCGAAATTTGAAGTGAAATTTTTGATTTGCCTGTTCTTAGTCGTCATGGGAAAGAAATACAGAAACAAGAAATAGATTATTCCCTTAGAGCTTGTCCAATACCACCAGTACCAGAAATGCATCTCCTTCGCCCGCGCGAGAGACTTCTATGCCAACCAGGAATAACGACTCTGTTATGAAAGAAAGCGGCAGACAGACTAATTTGGCCGGTATTCCCTAATGAGTAACATTAGGAGATAAAGTAGATAGAAGAAAGTCTTAAATAGATAAGGAGTAGGTGAGTGAGTGATTTCTCACTGACCTGAGCGATTTCGATCACCTAGCAGGCCTTTTATTTGGTAGGTAACATCGCCAAAGCGTATCATCATATTTGACTACGAAGGAAGGAACTCGAAGTGAAAGGGCACCGTCTTGTGCAAGGCAACGATAGTTGGCCCTCTATCATCTTCTATCTAGTAGACTTGGTAAAAGGGCCCCGACTTATTTCCAGAATAAGAGTTCGACCACGGCTTCCCCCTTTTTTTGGGGGGGATCAACTTCCTTGCCAACTGCCACCTATCGACCCCAACCTCTTTTCATTTGTTTTGGATATTACCAAACCTAGCCTAGCCTTCGTAAATCACACTAAAGCGGACACCCAACTATGGAAAAGCCTCTATAAGGGTGGGTTAGGTTAGTCAATCCGGCCCGAGGCATTGACAAACCGCCATAGGAATTCCTACTTTTCAATAAAGCGGAGGCGAACTGATCAACGAGAAAGAGGCCCTACTGACTACAAACGAATACACCACAAGATCAAATTGCACTCATGCCTCTCCCGCATCAAGTTGACCTCCCCCCTACGTTGTGATTCTATCAATCATGTACTTAGGTAGGACCCTCCATTCTGATTGGTATATCATGAAAAAAGAAAGCCATTTGCACCAGGCGCACTGCGCTTTCCCTTGCCCAGATGTTCACCTTTCTAAGTCAAGTAATGGTGACCCACCGAAGACTGGAGCTTCGTAACATGTTGACGAAGGCCCCCGAACTGAGGGTTCGGTCAGTAGAAGGGACGACTTTGTCTCCCCAGAAGAAGAATAGCCCCGCTCTCTAGCCGACTGATCCTGTTGATCATATAACTGGGAGGGAACGTGTCACATTAGAGGTGAACGATCACAGTTGTCCTCTAATCACCACGACAAGGCTGGTTCCTCTTTTAGTAGACTCAGCTATGAATATTCATGAAGAAATGAATGCCGGGTTCTTTCCTTCACTGCTAACCCTAAGAAGTTTCAACATGCTAAAACTTTCCGTTTCGTCGAGCCCCGAGCTTGTGGTCCTCCTTTGAGTGTGGGTTCAATTGAATGAATCTGTCAAGTCAAGGAAAACGTATGTAGCAGCAAGGATGGTACATCGCCTATTTATCCTTCTCGCTTGGGAGCCAAAACGAACACGCCTACTACCTACTGTACTGGACCTTCGATCAGGCATTCTACCTTTGTCAAATTGGAACCAACACCACTGCATTGCGCTCGAACAGTTGAGCGGCCGCCGGCCAGCAACTTCCGTGCACAGATATAGATTCATTCTTCGTACCTGGTCCAGCCTCACAACCCTTTGCGAGTTGGTAAGAAGTCAGTCTTGTTTGGTAAGACGGAATTGGACAAAGAAAAGAGAGTGCTCGACTGGAACAACGGCCAACAACGTAATTACATAGATAACTGCTCCTCCCCTGATCCTTAAGGCTTTAAGGCGAACCGTATGGCGGTTGGAAAGAAAGAGGACTTCACCTTCTCTGGTGTCAGTGAGAGCTATTTGAGTATTCCCGGTTGACCTTCTTTTGTAGAGAATCTTCAATGAGTGGAAACAAGCAACCTTACTAAGAAAGGTGCTTGTTGAGTAAGGCCGGCTTTCGAGCCCAAGCCCCTTTACTAGGTTGGGCGCTTGAGCGCATCTTTCTCATATCGATCAAGGCTTTCCTTGAGTTTGAAATAAGGGGCAAGAAGCAAGGGCGTAGCAGCTGCGCGAAGTTGCGCCTTAGCGCATCCGTTTTCTTGCAGGAGTGCTAACGCGCGACCTTATGTTTTCTTCTGCTTGCTCTGCAGTACGAGCCTCATACAGAGCCGCGCTCCTTTAATATGATGAGAAGAAGGTGGGCCGGCCTCTTTTCCGTACCAATCCTTATTTACTACTACATCCTTTTTGGGGTGTATAGCTTAGTTGGTAGAGCATTGGGCCTTTAACCTAATGGTCGCAGGTTCAAGTCCTGCTATACCCAAACCTACCTTACACTCTACTATGAATAAGGATGCATAGTAGCCTTCAAAGAAGACTCTTTGGCCTTTAGACTCGCTTCGGCGACTTCGCCCTTTAAGTGACAAGGGGGTGAGCCGCTCCTATATCTAACCACCGCTCACCCCGATCACATATTGGCACGTTCATGATGCATCATAATCAAAAGGCCGTAAAGTAAAGAAGACCTATGCATCAGTGTACTGTCATGATCACATATTAGCTCGATTTTATTGACGGCTTGAAGGCGAAGCTGCCTATTTCTTAGGGCAAAGGGCGCTCCATCCTCCTAACTCCTTCCACTTCTCCCAGGGACAGGAACTACGGCTTGACCTTCGGGGAAGAAGTCCGTGGGACCCCTCCTTCAAGGGTGCCTAGATAGTGAAATGTTATCCCTTTGCAACGCTGGAAGCTAAGCAAAGTCACGAAGCTGGCTGACTATGCTCGAGCAGAGCTCAGACCCGGAGGTGGTGGCTGAACTCGCCGTAGTGTTCAGGAGCGAGCAAGACTATCTTGGTGAATGCAATAAGAACCGGCTGCTCGCCGCACCAGAGTGCTTTGCCCATGCTGTTATCCGCCGCTGAAGCGCTCAAGGGATTCGTGCTTGAATGTCGAGATCAGGGGACTCTATCCAATCCATGCGGCAAATCTGTTTGTGGTGGAAAAAACTCAACAATAAAAAGAAATAAATAGAATATAGAAAATCATTGAATTTGTTTGCTCCGATACAAGAGATCGGCCCCGAAGCAAGATATGGTGGGTTCCAGCAACTTTTACTTGTTAGGAGTAGGGGCTGAAAAGAGCTCTTTGTATAGGTTGGGTTTTCTGGGCTTTGATGCTTACCTTCTTATTATTAAAAGGGGAAGGTTTAATAAAGGAGCTTTTCAGCCCTTTTGCTGGATTGTTGGTCCGCAGCCCCGCCCTATAAAATGAATAAGAAGAGGCTTATCGATGACCGAACCACTCTTATACTACTCCTTACCTCACCCCCCTTGTCACTTAAAGGAAAAGCCAAAGAAGGGGGCCTGCTGGAAACCCTTGCCTTCGGCTCCATACTGAAAAGGCCGGCCATGAAGGGACATCATGACTATCCTTTCTGGGAATACTGGGCTTTATATGATCCTGATCAGTGATCAATATATTTTAATATTCTGGATCCTTACGTGCTTTTTTTTGTTATACTAGTGGCGGCAGATCTATTAGTAAACAGGAGCCACTATCGCTCACCCGGTTGGATGTCAATCTGACGGATGGATAGGCGTAGAAGAAAGAAAGGGTCAATTACAAGAGGAAGGCGAAGGAAAAAAGACGAGAGAGCAAGACCCAGGAGGCTCGCAGCTACCACGGTCGTAAGCACTCCGCTCGTTCGTAAGCCCCTTTTGAGATAAGGGCGAGCCAGGAGCTTACTTCGAGTATTTATGACTCTGGTGGCAGCACGTGACAGGCGAATGACATGATTCTCGAGGAGTTACACGACGGCCATGGGATGATGCATCAAATAGATGCAAGGGTGGATGACTCAGTAGGTCCTTGTATGGACTGATTGTGTTCCCCACAGGGAGAGCTTTAGAGGAAATAGGAGTGGACATCTATATGGGCTTCATGTGATTCGAAGCCAACCACTATGTATTGCAAGAAAGTCCTATGTGTACCTATGTATACCTAATGAAAGCCAACAAGAGCCTCTTAGCACTTACCTGCCTAAACCAAGCAAGATTCAAGAATCAATCCATTACCAGCAAGATACGATACGGCTTAGCCAAAAAAGGTGAGCGCCTAGCGCGAGCCTTATTGAAAACGGCCTAGCTAATGAGCAATCTTTCTAAAGCAAGAAGCAAGGGCGCAGCAGCTGCACGAAGTTGCTTCATAGGGCATATATGTTTTCTTGCTTGTTAGCGCTTGACTGATAAGATAGAAGGAGCCTTTCTTGCTTGTTTAGTAAAGTCAAGCTTTGGCGGTAGGGTTGGGGTGGCTTGCTGGGGCACGAGTGCCCTTACTAGTTTTAGGGCTTTGATTGGCAAAAACTGTTTTCGCCTCCTAGCCAGCAGTTGCCAGATTAGCCTTCGGACTTTCCTTACCCGCCTTTATTGAGAAAGAAGAGATCTAAAGGTTGGACATCCATCGCTACCATGATGACGCGGTTGAATGCTCATTCGATCCAACACCCGGCCGATCAAACCTATCCTTGGGTTCGATCCAGCAAGTGATTCCCTCCCCGAAAGAGGGATAGTCGTTAGGAGAAAGTGAGATAAGCAGTTGGCAGGGACCATACGTTATCGGTCCATATTGGGTAGATCTACCCCTCTCATCCTCTGATCCTTTATCTACCGTTCAATCTATTGATTTAATTTCTTCTCGACTGGCCTATTACGCACTCGGGCCAATCTACTACGCGCTAATAATGGTATTTTGGATTTCATCTCCTACAAAAATAGCAAGTGGTTGGCCGTTCGATCTAGTCCATCCCTTGAAGTCGTACCCTCCCAGTATGTGTGAGTCTTCCGCCAATTGACAAAAATGCCGGCCGAAATTCGAGAACGGTCCATCCCACCAGAATGGATCTCTCCTACAGCTACCTACTAGTGGATCGATTTATGGAAGGAAAGAAATGCCGATGTTGCAATTCTTCCCATCCCGATAAAGCGAGTCACCCGTGATTCGATAGTTCCATTTTCTGCTGATGCGGGCCGATTGGGATCCCAGCAGTCAACCACTGTGTTCGTTCCTCACCCTCCTTCCAATCAAATCTATTCTAAGGTGTCCGGAGGCAGGGGAAAGAAATGAGGGATTGATCGACCAACTTGAACAGATCCATAACTTGCTTCCATCTGCCTGAATGAGGGAATTAAGGCGGGTACGGTCGAACTGAAATGCTTGATTCTAAGGTGGGTGATAAGCAGTCGTATCCGTATCAAGCCTACCATCTCTTCTCACGAAAGACTTTCCATCCCGTCTCTAAAAGTTTTGCAATATAAGTGGCCCTGCTTCAAAGCCCTAGAAAACCCCCCTTACTCTCCCTCTATAAAAAAAAGCCCATTCCACTTTCTTTAATAATATAAGGTAAGCTTTGAAAAGTAACACACTCCCGACAGGCAATTAATCCATAATATCATCCATCGTTGGCATTATTGGAAATAAATCACCCAACTCTTATTCAACGCCCATCTACACACTCCAGCTGCTTCCTTTTGAGCTAGTCAAGCAGGCGTTGAACACGGACTGAGACTCTCCCGCCCCTTTGACAGCAATTCCTGCACTTGACGTCGGATCTCCTCATTTCAAAATGGGGATAAGCGAGAAGCCGCTTTGCAGGGTAGACTCGCTCCTACCAACAACTAAATCTGCTTCTATATCCTCCTCTTATCAGGGGGTAATCAAGCCGGTATTTGTGGATTCAGGGGCGACATCAAGTCAGAAGAGTGTCGCAGAAAGATAAAGATCTGCACTTCCCTTTTACAACATAGGAGGGAGGGGGCCTCGTTCCTAAAAAGCCTTTCCGATTGCCTCCGCCCCTATCTCTTAAAGCTACGGCATCCCACCGATCCCCGAATCGGCTCTGCTTGTTGGCTTTGTTGCTATCAAGGCATAGCATTCTATGGACTCTTTCCCACGTCAAAAAATGGAATGCCAACAAACACCTTTTCTCCTTAGCCAACCAAAGTCTTCTGATGGCAATAACCGCCTTTCCCGTTAAAAGTAAAGCGGTGTTCTCTCTACGTAGGTAGAACCCTACTCATATTACCAAGGTCTTCCGAGTAGGATATGTAATACGTCCATAAGGACGACGTCACACCAGATGTCCTGCTTTAACTTCCCTAGCCCCAACTGATCTACCATCTCCGTGGACGCTATCTTATCCAAACTCCCAGCATCAATGATTATCTTTGCACTGCCCAATTCCGACATAGATTTTGAATACAGCCTTCCGTCTTCTCCTCTTTCTGTTGACGTTGCTACACAATCTAACGACAGCAAAACTGTCTCCTCTCCTAAGCTTGAGAACCCCCGCTATGTTTCCGACTTCAACTTACCTTTAGAGCTTCCCGAGCTCTAGGCTCGACACATTAACTCTTCCATCTTCAGCTAGTCTATTCTACACTCCCCTAGCAGTATTCGTCTGTCTGAACATTGGAACAGTAACGAGAAAAATGCCCACTCCTCCATATTCATAACAGTTACCAGATCCCCTCTGCTGAGCCTTTTCTTATCTCCTCTGCAGCAAGCTCTGCTGGCCTCGCGCTCCAAACTGATGGCGTCTCGACGTTCTCCTGGCGCTCTCCCCCTTTAAGAAGTATGTAAAAAGTCTCACGTTTTTTGGCTTCCTATAAACCCCTCCTAGGTTGTGGCAACTTTCTACTCCTCCTGAGCTGTCTTGCCGTATCTAAAATGACTTCGAGCATCCAGCTTCACCACTGCTGCCTGCTCTCTCATTCTTCAGCACTTCCCAGTCCACAACAGACCTGGTCTTCTCTTGATCCATCTGAATTACACCCTTGCTGATCCAATGGCCAAGAAATAGCACTTTCGTCTGAGTACTCTTTCACGTACAACCTCTTTTCCTGCTACGCCCGGAACACTGTACTCATGGTTCCAAACCTCCAGTGAGTGACTATAAATGATTATGTCATTGAGGTTTTCCACTACAAACTGGTCAAGGTAAGGGTTTGAGTTATCCATTTAAGTGCGGAACAAGACCTGAATTGGGATGATATTCATAGATCGCTTACTCTTTGTGTACGTTTTGGAGTCTCCACTCCATGTTGAAAGCTCTTTCAAATGGCATGAGCATTGAAAGTTTTCAATTCGACTAGAGCGTTAGATTCTTTTTTTATTTTGACTTCTTTCAAAGGGCAATGAATGGGAGGAAAGGGGTTCACTGGAGTTTGTCTCTTGAAAATGGTTTTCTTTATTTATTCTCTTGAAGGTCTTTTTCTCTATTTTATTTCATGGTATCAAAGCCAATAAGAGAATTAGGGTGCTAAAAAAGAAGCCAAAACCAGCTTGATTAAAGAATCAAACTGTTCCTGTCTACTTTTTCTTTTTTATTTTATGATCGAGGAAAACCTTTTTGTTATATGCCCTATACCCACCCAATTTCTTATGTACACAAGAAGGATCATAATTCTTTATGTTTGGATACTAAGCTATCTTATCAATATATTGACAAAAAAACTTCGATGTAGTGATGAAATTGTGATACATAATCAATCCTATTTGTTTTGTTCATTACTAAAATGAATTGAATCCTATCAAATATTTATATTTATCCTTTGAATTACTCATATATATCCTATGAATTTCATTTCGCACCGGAAACTATTCTAGGAGAAGTTAGAATCCGTTCCGTTCGGATATTGATTGGTCTTGGTTTGACATGGTTTATGCGTTACTGGTTCCCGGGAGAGTTAATATCTCCATTAGCTAAACCCTTTCTTACCCTGCCTTTGGATTCGTATTTTGTTCGTACACAATCAACGGAGGCCTTCCCGACATATGTTGCAACGTCTCCAATAGCATGCTCTTACTTCGTCTTTCCCATAATAAGTCATCAAATTTGGTGGTTTTTGATCCCCAGTTGCTATGGGGAACAAAGGACGAAATACAATCGATTCCTCCATTTAAGTGGCTATCGCTTCTCCTTGTTCCTGTTCCTAA